>NC_080381.1:98950400-99250400 GCF_014773155.1 Arachis stenosperma
CTATTGGGAGCAACTCAATACCTCTTTAGAAGATTTGACCATAATGTTGAACAATTAAGGGTGGAACATCATGAGCACTCCATCATTCTCCAAGAAATAGAGAAGATCAAAGAGCAATGAGGAGGAGCAACAAAGGCAAGGAAGGGACATAGAAGAGCTTAAGAACATTGTTGGACCTTCAAGAAGAAGACGCCACTAGAGGTGGATTCATTCCTTGTTTTTATTTCTTTCTGTTTTTCGGTTTTTAATATGTGTTTATCTATGTTTTGTGTCTTTATTTCATGATCATTAGTATGTAACCATGCCTTAAAGCTAATTCCATTAATCCTTCACACTCTCTTAAAAGAAAATGTTTTAATTCAAAAGAACAAGAAGTACATAAATTTCAAAATAGCTATTGAATTTAGTTTATTATATAATGTGGTGACAATACTTTTTGTTTCTGAATGAATGCTTGAACAGTGCATATGTCTTTTGATCTTGTGTTTATGAATGTTAAATTGTTGGCTCTTGAAAGAATGATGAACAAAGAGAAATGTTATTGATAATCTGAAAAATCATGAAATTGATTCTTGAAGCAAGAAAAAGCAGTGAAAAGAGAAGCATTCGAAAAAAAATGGAGCTAAAAAGAGTATATAGAAAAAGAAGGAGCAGTAGAAAAGCCAATAGCCCTTAAAACCAAAGGCAAGGGTAAAAAGGATCCAAGGCTTTGAGCATCAATGGATAGGAGGGCCCAAGGAAATAAATCCAGGCCTAAGCGGCTAAATCAAGCTGTCCGTCATGAGGTCCAAGTGAAAAGCTTGAGACTGAGTGGTTAAAGTCGTGATCCAAGGCAAAAGAGTGTGCTTAAGAGCTCTGGAACCACTAACTGGGGACTCTAGCAAAGCTGAGTCACAATCTGAAAAGGTTCACCCAGCTATGTGTCTGTGGCATTTATGTATCTGGTGGTAATACTGGAAACAAAGTGCTTAGGGCCACGGCCAAGACTCATAAGTAGCTGTGTTCAAGAATCAACATGCTTAACTAGGAAAGTCAATAACACTATCCAAAATTCTAAGTTCCTAAGAGACGCCAATCACTCTAAACTACAAAGGAAAAGTGAGATGCCAAAACTGTTCAGAAACAAAAGCTACAAGTCCGCTCATCTAATTAGAATTAATATTCATTGATATTCTGGAATTTATAGTATATTCTCTTCTTTTTATCCTATTTGATTTTCAGTTGCTTGGGGACAAGCAACAATTTAAGTTTGGTGTTGTGAGAGAGGATAATTTATACGCTTTTGGCATTGTTTTTAGGTAGTTTTTAGTAAGTTCAAGCTACTTTTAGGATGTTTTCACTAGTTTTTATGTTAAATTCACATTTCTGGACTTTACTATGAGTTTTGTGTGTTTTTTTGTGATTTCAGGTAATTCTGACTGAAATTGAGGGATTTGAGCAAAACTCTGAAAAAGGCTGACAAAAGGACTGCTGATGCTGTTGGAATCTGACCTCCCTACACTCGAAATGGATTTTCTGGAGCTACAGAACTCCAATTGGCGCGCTCTTAATGGCGTTGGAAAGTAGACATCCAGGGCTTTCCAGCAATATATAATAGTCCATACTTTATTCGGAATTGACGACGTAACTTGGCGTTGAACGCCAAGTTCATGCTGCTGTCTGGAGTTAAACGCCAGAAAAAAGTCATGATCCGGAGTTGAACGCCCAAAACACGTCATAACTCGGAGTTCAACTCCAAGAGAAGCCTCAGCTCGTGGATTGATCAAGCTCAGCCCAAGCATACACCAAGTGGGCCCCGGAAGTGGATTATGCATCAATTACTTATCATGTAAACCCTAGGAGCTAGTTTATTATAATAGGATGATTTACTATGTATTAGACATCTTTGGTCTCAGTTTTATTTTATTCTTCATCCTAAGAGGCTATTGATCACGTTTTAGGGGGCTGGCCATTTGGGCATGCCTGAACCTTTACTTATGTATTTTCAACGGTGGAGTTTCTGCACACCATAGATTAAGGGTGTGGAGCTCTGCTGTACCTCAAGTATTAATGCAGTTATTTTCTTTATTCAAATCTCTCTTATTCTTATTCCAAGATATTCATTCGCACCCAAGAACATGATGAGTGTAATGATGAAAGTGACGATCATTATCACTCTCACTTAGAACGCACGTGATTGACAACCACTTCCGTTCTACATGCAACCGAGCTTGAATGCGTATCTCTTAGATTCCCCAACAGAATCTTCGTGGTATAAGCTAGATAGATGGCGGCATTTATGAGGATCCGGAAAGTCTCACCTTGTCTGTGGTATTCCGAGTAGGATCCTGGGAATCCGGAAAGTCTAACCTTGTCTGTGGTATTCCGAGTAGGATTCCAGTAATGAATGACTGTGACGTGCTTCAAACTTGCAAGTGCTGGGCGCTAGTGACAGACGCAAAAGAATCGAGGGATTCTATTCCAGTAGGCGCAGGAACCAACCAGTGATTAGCCGTGCTGTGACAGAGTGCGTGAGCGTAGTTTTCACTGCGAGGATGGGATGTAGCCATCAACCATGGGTGATGCCTCCAGACGATTAGCCGTGCGAGTGACAGCCGCATAGGATCATTTTCTCGAGAGGATTGAAAGTAGCCACCGCTGATGGTGAACCCCTATACACAGCTTGCCATGGAAAGGAGTAAGAAGGATTGAGTTGAAGCAAGTAGGAGAGCAGGCGTCCTTGAGCATACAGTACCTCCATTCGCTTATCTGAAATTCCCACCAATGAATCTACATAAGTATTCTATCCCTTTTATTAGTTCATTTATTTTCTTATTTCTATTTTCGAAATCATAAACAATTTTAATCTGCCTAACTGAGATTTACAAGGTGACCATAGCTTGCTTCATACCAACAATCTCTGTGGGATCGACCCTTACTCACGTAAGGTTTATTACTTGGACGACCCAGTACACTTGCTGGTTAGTTGAACGGAGTTGTGGATTCAACCAGTGCCATAATAATGATTCCTCTCACAATAGTTTTTGTGTACATACCAAAGACCCAATATTGTTGATCACAATTTCGTCCACCAGGGCCGAAACCAATGATCACTTTTGTTCTTATGTATTTTCAACGGTGGAGTTTCTACACACCATAGATTAAGGTGTGGAGCTCTGCTGTACCTCGAGTATTAATGCAATTACTATTGTTCTTCTATTCAATTCCGCTTGTTCTTTGTCCAAGATATTCATTTGCACCCAAGAACATGATGAATGTGATGATTATGTGACACTCATCATCATTCTCACTTATGAACAAAGTGACTGACAACCACTCTTGTTCTACAAGCAGACGAGGCTCTAATGTTTATCTCTTGGATTTCTTAACCGGAATCTTCGTGGTATAGGCGAGAACTGATGGCGGCATTCAAGAGAATCCGGAAGGTCTAACCTTGTCTGTGGTATTCTGAGTAGGATTCAATGATTGAATGACTGTGACGTGCTTCAAACTCCTAGCAGGCGGGGCGTTAGTGACAGATGCAAAAGAATCACTGGATTCTATTCCGGCCTGACCGAGAACCGACAGCTGATTAGCCTATGCTGTGACAGAGCATAGGAACGTTTTCACTGAGAGGATGGGAGGTAGCCACTGACAACGGTGAAACCCTTGCATAAGCTTGCCATGGAAAGGAGGAAGAAGGATTGGATGAAGACAGTAGGAAAGCAGAGAGACGGAAGGGAAGGCATCTTCATACGCTTATCTGAAGTTCCTACCAATGAATTACATAAGTATCACTATCTTTATCTTTCTGTTTTATTCATCATCTATACCCATTTGAGTCTGCCTGACTAAGATTTACAAGGTGACCATAGCTTGCTTCATACCAACAATCTCCGTGGGATCGACCCTTACTCGCGTAAGGTTTATTACTTGGACGACCCAGTGCACTTGCTGGTTAGTTGTGCGAAGTTGTAGTGATCACAATTTCGCACACCAAGTTTTTGGCGCCGTTGCCGGGGATTGTTTCGTGTATGGACAACTGACGGTTCATCTTGTTGCTTAGATTAGGTATTTTTCTTCAGAGTTCTTAAGAATGAATTCTAGTGTTTCAAGGTGATGTTCTATCATCACCAAGCTGATGATTTTCATCAATTTAGCTCTTGAATGCAATGTCCTGCTGAAGCTTGGCTGGCCATGTCTAATTCCTTTAGACTGAAGCTTTAGACTAACATTGCATGATTCCTGGAATTCTCATTAAGAATTTTGATACCTTTATTTTCTTTTTCCACTTAATTTTCGAAAAAAAATACAAAAAAATTACAAAATCAAAAAAAAAAAAAACCAAAAATATTTTATGTTTCTTGTTTGAGTCTAGTATCTCATTTTAAGTTTGGTGTCAATTGCATGTATTCATTCATGTGTCTTAAGGATTTTCAAGATGTTATTGATGATTTCTTACTCTAATCTTTAAATTCTCTTGACTTGAGTGTTTTGTGTGTGTCATATGCATTCTCATTAGTGTCAGTAGTATACAAACTGATAAGTTTGGTGTCTTGCATGCATTGTTATTTGATGTTAGTTGCATTTTGATTATTAAAAATCCAAAAATATTTTTAATTTGTGTCTTCTCAAGTCAATAATACAGAGAATTGAAGATTTAGAACATACAGCAGAGGAATTGCACAGAAAAAGCTGGGCGTTCAAAACGCCCAGTGAAGAAGGACAGACTGGCGTTTAAACGCCAGCCAGGGTACCTGGTTGGGCGTTTAATGCCCAAAAGGGTATAGTTTTGGGCATTAAACACCAGAATGTGCACCATTCTGGGCGTTTAACGCCAGGATGGCACAAGGGGGAGGATTTTGTTTTCAAATCAATTTTTTTTCAAGTTTTCAAAGTTTTTCAAAATCAAATCTTTTTCATATCATATCTTTTCAATCAAATGTTTTCAAAATCAATTTCTTTCCTTTTTCAAAGATACTTGCTATCAATTAATGATTTGATTCAACATTTCAAGTATGTTGCCTTTTCTGTTGAGAAAGGTCTAATGTTTGAATCATATCTTTTCTTGTTAGGCAAGTCATTAATTTTCAAAATCAAATCTTTTCAATCACATCTTTTTAAAAACCAATCATATCTTCTCAATCACATCTTTTAAAAACCAATCATATCTTCTCAACCACATCTTTTTCAAAATAGTTTTCAATCAAATCTTTTTAATTTCTAATTTCAAATTCTTTTTCAAAAATCACTTTACCTCTTTCCCACTTTTGTTTTCGAAAATCAAGTAGTGTTTTTCAAAAATATTTTCAAAATCCTTTACTTAATTTTCGAAAATTACTTCCCTTCTTCTCACATCCTTCTATTTATGGACTAACACTATTCCTTAATGTAAAATTCGAACTCCATCTTCTTTGATAAGTTCGAATTTTCTACTTCTGTCTTCTACTTTTCTTTTCCTCTGACACCTCAAGGAATCTCTATACTATGACATAGAGGATTCCATAGTTTCTTGTTCTCTTCTCCTTCATATGAGCAGGAACAAAGACAAAGGCATTCTTGTTGAAGCTGATCCTGAACCTGAAAGGACCTTGAAGCGAAAGCTAAGAGAAGCTAAAGCACAACTCTCTGTAGAGGACCTAACAGAAATCTTCAAAGAAGAAGACATGGCAGCCGAAAACAACAACAATGCCAACAATGCAAGGAAGGTGCTGGGTGACTTTACTGCACCTACTCCCAACTTTTATGGGAGAAGCATCTCTATCCCTGCCATTAGAGCAAACAACTTTGAGCTTAAGCCTCAATTAGTTTCTCTAATGCAACATAATTGCAAGTTTCATGGACTTCCATTGGAAGATCCCCATCAGTTTTTAGCTGAATTCTTGCAAATCTGTGACACTGTCAAGACTAATGGGGTTGACCCTAAGGTCTACAGACTTATGCTATTCCCTTTTGCTGTAAGAGACAGAGCTAGGACATGGTTGGATTCACAACCTAAAGAAAGCCTGGACTCATGGGAAAAGCTAGTCAATGCCTTCTTGGCAAAGTTCTTTCCACCTCAAAAATTGAGTAAGCTTAGAGTGGAAGTCCAAACCTTCAGACAGAAGGATGGAGAATCCCTCTATGAAGCTTGGGAAAGATACAAATAATTGATCAGAAAATGTCCTTCTGACAAGCTTTCTGAATGGAACATCATAGGTATTTTCTATGATGGTCTCTCTGAACTATCCAAGATGTCTTTGGATAGCTCTGCTGGAGGATCTCTTCATTTGAAGAAGACGCCTACAGAAGCTCAAGAGCTAATTGAAATGGTTGCAAATAACCAATTCATATACACTTCTGAAAGGAATCCTGTGAACAATGGGACTAATCAGAAGAAAGGAGTTCTTGAGATTGATGCTCTGAATGCCATTCTGGCTCAGAACAAGATATTGACTCAACAAGTCAATTTGATCTCTCAAAGTCTGTCTGGAATGCAAAATGTACCAAGCAGTACTAAGGACGCTTCATCTGAAGAAGAAGCCTATGATCCTGAGAACCCTTCAATGGAAGAGGTGAATTACCTAGGAGAACCCTATGGAAACACCTATAATTCTTCATGGAGAAATCACCCAAATTTCTCATGGAAGAATCAAGAGAGACCTCAACAAGGTTTCAATAACAATAATGGTGGAAGAAACAGGTTTAGCAATGGCAAGCCTTTTCCATCATCTTCTCAGCAACAGATAGAGAATTCTAAGCAGAACCCCTCTGACTTAGCAACTATGGTCTCTGATCTAATCAAAACCACTCAAAGTTTCATGACTGAAACAAGGTCTTCCATTAGGAATTTGGAGGCACAAGTGGGACAGCTGAGCAAGAAAGTTACTGAACTCCCTCCTAGTACTCTCCCAAGCAACACAGAAGAAAATCCAAAAGGAGAGTGCAAGGCCATCAACATGGCCAAATTTGGAGAGGAAGGAGAGGAAGTGAACGCCACTGAGGAAGACCTCAGTGGGCGTGCACTGACCTCCATTGAGTTCCCCAATGAGGAACCATGGGAATCTGAGGCTCAAAATGAGACCATAGAGATTTCATTGGAATTACTTCTGCCTTTCATGAGCTCTGATGAGTATTCTTCCTCTGAAGAGGATGAGTATGTCACTGAAGAGCAAGTTGCTAATACCTTGGAGCAATCATGAAGCTAAATGACAAGTTATTTGGAAATGAGACTTGGGAGAATGAACCTCCTTTGCTCACCAAAGAACTGGATGACTTGTCTAGGCAGAAATTACCTCAAAAGAGACAAGATCCTGGGATGTTTTCAATACCTTGTACCATAGGCACCATGACCTTCAAGAAGGCTCTGTGTGACTTAGGGTCAAGTGTAAACCTCATGCCTCTCTCTGTAATGGAGAAGCTAGGGATCTTTGAGGTGCAAGCTGCAAGAATCTCATTAGAGATGGCAGACAACTCAAGAAAACAAGCTCATGGACTTGTAGAGGATGTTTTGGTGAAGATTGAAGACCATTACATCCCTGCTGATTTCATAGTCCTAGAGACTGGGAAGTGCATGGATGAAACCATCATCCTTGGCAGACCCTCCTAGCCACAGCAAAGGCTGTGATTGATGTTGATAGAGGCGAACTGATCATTCAAGTGAATGAAGAATCCTTTGTGTTTAAGGCTCAAGGATATCCCTCTGTCACCATGGAGAGGAAGCATGAAGAGCTTCTCTCAAAACAGAGTCAAACAGAGCCCCCACAGTCAAACTCTAAGTTTGGTGTTGGGAGGCCACAACCAAACTCTAAGTTTGGTGTTGAACCCCCACATTCAAACTCTAAGTTTGGTGTTGGGAGGTTCCAACATAGCTCTGAGCATTTCTGAGGCTCCATGAGAGTCCTCTGTCAAGCTAATGACATTAAAGAAGCGCTTGTTGGGAGGCAACCCAATATTATATTTTGACTATTTTCTTTTGTTATTTTATGTTTTTTTTTGTAGGTTGATGATCATGAGAAGTCACAAAATCAATTGAAAAAGCAAAAACAGAATGAAAAATAGGAAGAAAAATAGCACACCCTGGAGGAAGAACTTACTGGCGTTTAAACGCCAGTAAGGCTAGCAGGTGGGCGTTTAACGCCCAGTCTGGCACCATTCTGGGTGTTTAACGCCAGAAAGGGGCACCAGACTGGCGTTAAACGCCAGGAAAGGGCAAGAACCTAGCGTTAAACGCCAGAAATGGGCACCAGCCCGGCGTTTAACGCCAGATTTGGCACAGAACGCAAATTTTCTTGCCACTTGGTGCAGGGATGACTTTTCCTTGACACCTCAGGATTTGTGGACCCCACAGGATCCCCACTTACCCCACCACCCTCTCTCTTCTTCTTCACCCATTCACCAATCACTTCCATACCTCTTCCCCAAAAACCTTCACCTATCCAATCCCATCTTTCTCTTCACCACTCACATCCCTCCTTCATAAAACACCACTTCTCCCCCTCTTTGGCCGAACACAAAAGCCATTCCCTTCTTCCTCATTTCTTCTTCTTCTACTCTCTTCTTTCTTCTTTTGCTCGAGGACGAGCAAACCTTTTAAGTTTGGTGTGGTAAAAGCATTGCTTTTTGTTTTTCCATAACCATTTATGGCATCCAAGGCCGGAGAAACCTCTAGAAAGAGGAAAGGGAAGGCAAAAGCCTCCTCTTCCGAGTCATGGGAGATGGAGAGATTCATCTCAAGGGTGCATCAAGACCACTTCTATGAAGTTGTGGCCATGAAGAAGGGTCAACTTTGATCAAAGGTTGGACCAAGTCCTCATAGATATTTATGAAGAGGGCGCTCAATGAAAGAGAGATTTAAGAGGGAAGCCAGTTCAACTGAGAAGGCATGACCTCAAGCCCATCACTAAGAAAAGGATGGAGCAAACAAGAGACCCCTCTCATCATGAGGTCCCTGAGATGCCTCAAGGGATGCACTTTCCTCCACAAGACTATTGGGAGCAACTGAACACATCCCTAGGAGAATTGAGTTCCAACATGGGACAACTAAGGGTGGAGCACCAAGAACATTCCATCCTCCTCCATGAAATTAGAGAAGATCAAAGAATCATGAGAGAGGAGCAACAAAGACAAGGAAGAGACATTGAGGAGCTCAAGCACTCCGTAAGACCTTCAAGAGGAAGAACAAGCCGCCATCACTGAGGTGGACCCGTTCTTTAATCTCCTTGTTCTTTATTTTCTGTTTTTCGAAAATTTATGCTTATGTTTGTCCATGTTTGTGTCTTATGATCATTAGTGTCTTAGTGTCTATGCCTTAAAGTTATGAATGTCCTATGAATCCATCACCTCTCTTAAATGAAAACTGTTTTTATCACAAAAGAACAAGAAGTACATGATTTCGAATTCATCTTTAAAACTAGCTTAATTAGTTTGATGTGGTGACAATACTTTTTGTTTTCTGAATGTATGCTTAAACAGTGCATATGTCTTTTGAATTTGTTGTTCATGAATGTTAAAATTGTTGGCTCTTGAAAGAATGATGAAAAAGGAGACATGTTACTGAGGATCTGAAAAATCATAAAAATGATTCTTGAAGCAAGAAAAAGCAGTGAATACAAAAAAAAAAAAGAAAAAGAAAGAAATAAAAGTTGTGATCCAAGGCAAAAAGAGTGTGCTTAAGAACCCTGGACACCTCTAATTGGGGACTTTAGCAAAGCTGAGTCACAATCTGAAAAGGTTCACCCAATTATGTGTCTGTGGCATGTATGTATCCGGTGGTAATACTGGAAGACAGAGTGCTTTGGGCCACGGCCAAGACTCAATAAGTAGCTGTGTTCAAGAATCATCATACTTAACTAGGAGAATCAATAACACTATCTGGATTCTGAGTTCCTAAAGAAGCCAATCATTCTGAATTTCAAAGGATAAAGTGAGATGCCAAAACTGTTCGGAGGCAAAAAGCTACAAGTCCCGCTCATCTAATTTGGAGCTAAGTTTCATTGATAATTTGGAGTCTATAGTATATTCTCTTCTTTTTATCTTATTTTATTTTCAGTTGCTTGGGGACAAGCAACAATTTAAGTTTGGTGTTGTGATGAGCGGATAATTTATACGCTTTTTGGCATTGTTTTTAGTATGTTTTCAGTAGGATTTAGTTAGTTTTTAGTATATTTTTATTAGTTTTTAGTTAAAATTCACTTTTCTGGACTTTACTATGAGTTTGTGTGTTTTTCTGTGATTTCAGGTATTTTCTGGCTGAAATTGAGGGACCTGAGCAAAAATCTGATTCAGAGACTGAAAAGGACTGCAGATGCTGTTGGATTCTGACCTCCCTGCACTCGAAGTGGATTTTCTGGAGCTACAGAAGCCCAATTGGCGCGCTCTCAACGGCGTTGGAAAGTAGACATCCTGGGCTTTCCAGCAATATATGATAGTCCATACTTTGCCCAAGATTTGATGGCCCAAACCGGCGTTCAAAGTCACCCTCAGATTTCCCAGCGTTAAACGCCGGAACTGGCACCTAAATGGGAGTTAAACGCCCAAACTGGCATAAAAGCTGGCGTTTAACTCCAAGAAGAGTCTCTACACGAAATTGCTTCATTGCTCAGCCCAAGCACACACCAAGTGGGCCCGGAAGTGGATTTTTATGTCATTTACTCATCTCTGTACACCCAAGGCTACTAGTTCTCTATATATAGGACCTTTTACTATTGTATTTTCATCTTGGTTCTTCTGGTTCCCTCTCTGGGGCCGAAACCAATGATCACTTTTGTTCTTATGTATTTTCAACGGTGGAGTTTCTACACACCATAGATTAAGGTGTGGAGCTCTGCTGTACCTCGAGTATTAATGCAATTACTATTGTTCTTCTATTCAATTCCGCTTGTTCTTTGTCCAAGATATTCATTTGCACCCAAGAACATGATGAATGTGATGATTATGTGACACTCATCATCATTCTCACTTATGAACAAAGTGACTGACAACCACTCTTGTTCTACAAGCAGACGAGGCTCTAATGTTTATCTCTTGGATTTCTTAACCGGAATCTTCGTGGTATAGGCGAGAACTGATGGCGGCATTCAAGAGAATCTGGAAGGTCTAACCTTGTCTGTGGTATTCTGAGTAGGATTCAATGATTGAATGACTGTGACGTGCTTCAAACTCCTAGCAGGTGGGGCGTTAGTGACAGACGCAAAAGAATCACTGGATTCTATTCCGGCCTGACCGAGAACCGACAGCTGATTAGCCTATGCTGTGACAGAGCATAGGAACGTTTTCACTGAGAGGATAGGAGGTAGCCACTGACAACGGTGAAACCCTTGCATAAGCTTGCCATGGAAAGGAGGAAGAAGGATTGGATGAAGACAGTAGGAAAGCAGAGAGACGGAAGGGAAGGCATCTTCATACGCTTATCTGAAGTTCCTACCAATGAATTACATAAGTATCACTATCTTTATCTTTCTGTTTTATTCATCATCTATACCCATTTGAGTCTGCCTGACTAAGATTTACAAGGTGACCATAGCTTGCTTCATACCAACAATCTCCGTGGGATCGACCCTTACTCGCGTAAGGTTTATTACTTGGACGACCCAGTGCACTTGCTGGTTAGTTGTGCGAAGTTGTAGTGATCACAATTTCGCACACCAAGTTATAATATGATTTACCGGCTAATCGATCAAGCATTTTGTTCATACCATGACCGGGCTCCTCCAAACTCGGCAAATTCATAAAAGGTCCGACCTCGTCCTAAGGCTCACGCCTAAAGGTCGGACCTCGGACAATAAAGCAAGGAAGGCCCATCAAAAGGAACGCAGCCCAAAACCTAAAGGCCTAAAAGGCCTAGACAAGGCGGTTCCACAAAGATAGGGATAAAACTCCCAGAGATAAGATAAGATAAAGATATCTTATCCAGGGAAGATCACGGCCAACTACTATAAATACACTGGAGCACCCAGGTATGGCATTCATTCCACATCTACACATATCTGCTTGGACCCATGCTAACTTAAGCATCGGAGTGTCATTGCAGGTACAACCACCAACCACTCTGCATATCAAGCTCGGGTCCCTGAACCCCCACCTCGGGCCTCTCCAGACGACCGAGCTACACGTTTCAGGTAACCCTCGGAACATTGGCGCCGTTGCCGGGGACCTGGAAGTCATCCCTCTATCATGGCGAACGACCCTCTCAACAATGACCACGCTGCATCTGAACAAGAGGACGAAATTGACACCGGAGAACGACCGGACAGCCCTCTATCACCACGCACTCCAGGAGGAAACAAGCAGAATCGCCCAAAGACATCACTCCCAAACAAAGATCCACAAAATTCCGAAAAAGAGAAGAACTCGGAGATTCTAGAAACAGTCCGGGCACAACAAGACCAACTGAAACAACTCGAAGAGGACATAAAGAAGCAGAAAGAAACTGAACAAGATCTGAGAAGGGAGACTCGAAAGCGCAGAGAATTAGAAGAAAAACTGCGGAAAATAGAGGCCAACCTGAAAGACCGAACAGAACGCGGCACCACCCCCGAAGGCAACCATGATCCCTTCACGCGAGAGATCATGAAGGAGAAGGTACCGCGAAACTTCAAACCACCCGATATGGATCTCTACGACGGCACCACCGATCCAAGTCACCACCTCAGCAACTTCAGAAGCAGAATGTACCTAGTCGACGCCTCCGACGCAATTCGGTGCAAAGCCTTCCCCACCACTCTCACCAAGTCAGCCATGAAGTGGTTCGACAATCTGCCACCAAGATCAATCACCAGCTTCGAAGACATAACCAAAAAATTCCTAACAAGGTTCTCTATTCAAAAGGACAAGACAAAACATGCCCCCAGTCTACTCGGGATCAAGCAAGGTAACCAAGAAACTCTCCGAGAATACATGGAGCGATTCAACAAAGCCTGCCTGGACATACAACACTTGCCCACTGAAGCAGCCATTATGGGACTAGCAAACGGCCTAAAAGAGGGACCGTTTAGCCAATCCCTATCCAAACGATACCCGACCTCCCTATACGAGGTGCAGGAGCGGGCAGAAAAATATATCAACATGGAGGAAACCTCCCAGCTAAGAGACTCTTCTAGGAAGGAATTAACCTACCCACTCCGAGATCGGGATCGGGAACAGAAGAAGAAAGAAGACCCCAACTCGGACAAGCCACGGAAGTACCACAACTACACCCCCCTCCGAGTCTCCCTGGTAGACGTCTACAGAGAAGTATGCCACACCGAAAAGATCCCACCGCCCCGACCGCTAAAACACAAGAGAGCGGGGAGAGATCGGTCCGAATACTGTGAATATCACAAGCTCTACGGTCATTCTACTAACGACTGATACGACCTAAAAAATGTTATAGAAAAGCTAGCCAGAGAAGGAAAACTCGACAGATACATAGCAGAGAAAGGAGAAGAGACCAGGAAGAGAAGGCGGGGAGATAACGAAGATCGGGCCGAACAAACCCCGCGAACCCCTGAAAGACACGTTCACATGATAAATGGGGGTTTCGCAGGCGGAGGAACATCCAGATCCTCGCGAAAAAGACACCTCAAAGAAGTCTATCACGTCCGAGAAGATAGTCCCCTGCCCGAGTTACCTACTATCTCATTTACCCGAGAAGATGCTCAAGGGATAATTCCCGGGCACGACGATCCAATGGTAATCACCATTATCCTAGCAAACGCTAATTTACATCGAACTCTGATTGACCAGGGAAGCTCAGCAGATATCCTGTTCAAGACGGCCTTCGACAAGCTCGGACTTGAAGAAAAAGAACTAAAGGCCTATCCCACCGACCTATTTGGGCTAGGGGATACCCCGATCCATCCCTTAGGATACATCTCGCTACACACTACCTTTGGAAGAGGCGAGCAATCTAAAACATTAAGCATCGACTACATTATAGTCGACGTCACTTCGGCATACAATGCCCTCATTGGGCGACCAACCCTAAACAGACTGGCAGCTATAGTCTCGACCCCACACCTCTGTATGAAGTTCCCTACCGCAAAAGGAATCGCCACCCTAAAAGGCGACCAAAAATTAGCGCGGCGATGCTACAACGAAAGCTTGAGCCTAAAAGGGGAAGAGGTCAATACAATAGAACTCGGACGAGTTCAAACCCGAGAAGATCTTCGGCCACAACCAGAAGGAGAAACCGAAAAAGTCCAGATTGGGAACACACCTGAAAAAATAACAAACATAGGAGCAAACCTCGAAGCGGGCCTAAAAGAGAAACTCACAACCCTCTTAAGAGAGAATTCCGACCTCTTCGCCTGGAAAGCCTCCGACATGCCAGGCATAAGCCCCGACCTGATGTGCCATAAGCTATCAGTGTACCCGGGATCCCGACCTGTCCAACAAAGACGCCGGAAGCTCGGACCCGAGCGCATGCAAGCAATAGAAGAACAAATACAAGCGCTGCTAGATGCAGGGTTCATTAGGGAAGTAAAATACCCCCTATGGCTCGCAAACGTGGTCCTGGTAAAAAAGCCCAACGGAAAATGGAGGATGTGCGTCGATTACACAGATCTCAACAAAGCCTGCCCCAAAGACCCATATCCACTACCAAACATCGACGCCTTAGTAGACGCAGCCTCAGCCTACAGATATCTCTCCTTCATGGACGCATACTCGGGATACAATCAAATCCCGATGTACGGACCCGACCAAGAAAAGACCTCGTTCATAACCCCAAGGGCAAACTACTGCTACGTAGTAATGCCCTTCGGACTGAAGAACGCAGGGGCAACCTACCAGAGGCTAATGAACAAAGTGTTCTCAGAGCACATCGGACTACAGCTGGAGGTGTACGTCGACGACATGCTGGTAAAGACACAAGAAGACAGAAACTTGCTGACCGACCTCACCAGTGTCTTCGGCACCCTCAGAAAACACAACATGAGACTTAACCTGACAAAGTGCACCTTCGCCGCAGAAGCCGGAAAGTTCTTAGGCTTCATAGGGGCATCGAAGCGAACCCGGACAAATGCCAAGCGATACTCAATATGAAGAGCCCGACGTGTGTCAAAGAAGTACAACAACTGAATGGAAGGCTAGCCGCCCTATCAAGATTCTTGGCAGGTTCAGCAATAAAGTCACTACCTCTCTACTCACTCCTAAAGAAAGGGAAACCCTTCTCATGGACCCCGGAGTGCGAAAAAGCCTTTCAAGAATTCAAGGAATTCCTCGGGCAGCCACCAATCCTAAACCGACCTTTAAAAGGAGAAGAACTCGTACTATACCTCTCGGTTGGACATCGAGCAGTCGCTTCAGCATTAATACGAGAAAATGACCAAGGACAACACCCCATATACTTTGTAAGCAAGGCACTACAAGGGGCCGAATTAAACTATCAGAAGATAGAAAAATTCGCCTACGCCCTAGTGTTCACAGCTCGGAGGCTCCGTCCCTACTTTCAAGCCCACACCATCAAAGTCCGGACAAACCAACCCATGAGACACATCCTCCAAAAACAGACCTGGCAGGACGAATACTGCAATGGGCGGTGGAACTGTCCGAGTTCGACCTCCACTATGAAACCCGGACTGCCATAAAATCTCAGTATCTAGCCGACTTCATCGCAGAATACACTGAGACCCCCGGAACCCCACTCGCATGGAACCTGTATGTCGACGGGTCCTCAAACAAAACTGGAAGCGGAGCCGGGGTTATACTCGAAAGCGACCAAGGAACGCGGATAGAACTATCCCTAAAATTCGAGTTCCAAGCTTCGAACAACCAAGCCGAATACGAGGCCCTACTAGCAGGCCTAAAGCTAGCCGAAGAGGTCGGAGCCCAGAAAATCACGATCTTCAGCGACTCCCAGGTCGTCACATCACAAGTAAATGGAAGCTACCAGGCCAAAGACCCCACCATGAAAAAATACCTGGACCAAACACAGGCACAACTACGCCACTTTTCAGAAATACAGATTCAGCACATACCTCGGGAACAAAACGCCCGGGCAGACGCCCTCTCAAAGCTCGCCAGCACCAAGCCCGGGGGCAACAACAGAAGTCTCCTCCAGGAAACCTTACAATCCCCCTCCGTGCTAAGAGAGGAAGAAACGCTAAATATATCCAACCAACAGCAAGGATGGATGACCCCCATACTCAACTACCTGAAGTCGGGAACTCTCCCCGCCGAAAGAAAGGAAGCTAAAAGACTCACGAAAGACGCCCAGAATTATACACTAATTCACGACGTATTATACAGAAGAGGATTCTCAAACCCCCTCCTTAGGTGCGTCCCGACCTCAGAAACAAAAAACGTCCTCGAAGAAGTCCACGGAGGCATGTGTGGGAACCACCTCGGAGCTCGAGCATTATCCAAGAAAGTAGTCCGAGCCGGGTTCTACTGGCCGACTTTGCAAAGAGACGCAACGGAATTTGTGAAAATATGCCCCCTGCCAAAAACACGCCAATTTTCACAAAGCACCACCCGAAGACCTTATCAGCGTCACCGCACCATGGCCCTTCGCAAAATGGGGACTTGACCTACTCGGCCCGTTCCCCCAAGGACCGGGGCAAGTCAAATACCTCATAGTAGGGGTCGACTACTTCACAAAGTGGATCGAAGCTGAACCCTTAGCCACCATTACGGCTCAGAAAAGCCGCAAATTCCTATACAAAAACATTGTCACAAGGTTCGGAGTCCCCTACTCCATCACAACAGACAATGGAACACAGTTCACGGACACAAGTTTTCAGAACTTGGTGGCCGAACTAAAAATCAAACAGCAATTCACCTCAGTCGAGCACCCACAAGCCAATGGACAAGCAGAGGCCGCAAATAAAGTCATCTTGGCCGGGTTAAAACGAAGACTCCAAGAGGCCAAAGGGGCATGGGCCGAGGAGCTCCCCCAGGTACTATGGGCATATCGGACAACTCCACACTCTACAACGGGAGAATCGCCATTCCGACTAGCTTACGGGATGGAAGCAATGATTCCTATCGAAATAGATGAAGGGTCACCCATAGTCATCTTCTACAACGAAGAAGGTAACCCGCAGGCACAAAAGGAAGAACTCGACCTCCTCCCCGAGGTCCGAGAAAGAGCCCGGATCCGAGAAGAGGCCTTAAAACGGCGAACGGCCCTCAGATACAATCAGAAAGTAATAAAGCGAAGCTTCTCCATTCACGACCTAATTCTAATCCGAAATGACATCGGAACACAAAAGTCGGGAGAAGGAAAGCTAGCTGCAAATTGGAAAGGACCCTATAAAGTAACAGAAGTCTTAGGAACAGGCTATTACAAAGTATCCGACCTAGAAGGCAATGAGCTGCCCAGGGCCTGGCATGCCTGTAATCTAAGACGGTACTACAGCTAGAAAAATTTAACCCGAGGTGTACTCTTTTTCCCTACAAGGGTTTTTTAATGAGACACCCGGACAAGAAAAACACCCGACCTAGCCAAGGGTAAACACTCTGTAAATATTCTTTTCTTTTTTAATACTAATCGAATTTTTCTTTTTCTTTTCTTTTTCCCTTCTCGTGATAAAGCAAATCCTGAAAAGTATCCCGCCAAGGCGCATTAATTTATGCTCGGCAAAACGCAAAAAATCATTTGCCAAGAGACCGCACAAGGTCGGCAAAGATAAAAGCGACGAGGTTCAAATTAATGTGAGAAGTTATAAAGCAACTCTGAAAAGGCTCAAAAGCCAAAATAAAAGAAGTTGCAAAAATAACTTAAAGAACCGACCAATAAAAAGGTCGGACCCAACAAAGGGAATACACCGAGGTCCGAGTAAAAACCCGGATACAAGAAGAAGCCTTAAAACGGCGAAAAGGCCAAAGAAGACAAGGATTTCGAAAAAACGCTTACTAAAAGGTTGCTATGCAAAAACAACTAAAAAGTACAAGCGAAAAAACGAAATCAATTGGTAAAACAAAGTTTCAAAGAGCGCTAGCTAAAAGGTTGTTATCCAAAAAAACAACTAAAAAGCATAAAGCGGAACTACGAGCCAAAAACGCAAACAAAACACCGCATAATAAGCTAAAAAGTTACTACAAGTAGCTAATAGCAAAAAGGTGTTCAAAGTATTTAAACCATCCAAAAAGAGCCCACAGGCCGGGCACAAAACCAAAGACAAAGGATTACAGAGAATCAAGATCCTTTCCGGACTCCACGTCAGTAGGAGGCTGCGGAGGAAGAACCATAGAAATCGGGACAGCCTTGACAGCTCCGTCATCTCGGTTTAAAACCTCCACACCAGACTCCTCCCTGGTCGGAGGTGAGGTCGGGTTCGCAACCGAAACTTCGGGGTCAGACACCGGAACCTCATCCTCATTGGGAGCAGGAACAATCCTTCCCTCCACGACAACATTATCCATGCTGAATAAACTCAGATCCAGGTCAGGGGCAAGAACCCGGACCTGAGCCTTCAAATTTTCATACATAGCATCCATACCCTTAGCCACATGCCCTTCTAGCTCGTAAAAATCATCCTGAGCGGATTGCAACTTCTCCTTTGCCTCCACAAGCTCGGCAAATGTTCGAGTATAACTCTCCTTCGCCGCCTTCGCCATCTCCTCAGATGCATTCGCTGCCGCCACAGCCGCAGTAGCTTTAGCTTTCTCCTTCTCCAAAGATGCCTCCAGCTCAGTAATCCTAGCAGCCTTCAGCTTACTAAACCTCTCGAGCTCAGACTGAGCTTTCTCAAGTCGGGAACTAGTCGCACCAATGGGGGATTTCTTGAACTCCCGGGCAATAGCGGCATGAAGACTAGCCATCCGGACACAGCTCCGCGCCATATACTGAAAATGGCGCTCCATAGACTCATCATCAGTAGAAATAAAGGTCTGAGGGAGAATATGCTGTTCAACCCAACCAAGAGCATCAAAATCCTTGTCATTAAAACCCGCAAGCTCTTGAGAGGTCTTCTGTTTCTTGGGAGGAGGACCCGAGGACGAAGGCGGGGAAGACTGACCGGGTCCAGAGGTCGGAGGATCTTGATTTATAGCTCGAAACTGGGGAGTCGGAATAGTCTTCGACCGAGTAGTAACACCCACAGTAGTCTTCTTCGGAGAAGATCGGGCAGAAGCCTCCCCAGCCTCGATATTCCGAGCAGCCACAGACTTCTTCGTCCGACGAAGGTACTTCATGGAATCCGCCTGAGAAGACATCTCTGCAGGAATAAAAGAAAAGGATTACCACAACAGAAATTCCACCAAAACAAGCAAAACCAAAAATACTAAAAAAGATGAAATCTCGGAGAGGTCGGGAACTACCTAACTCGGAACGGAGAAGGCTTGGATCTCCCAACATTTTCTTCGTGTCCAAGTGAGGTGCCCGACCCCATAAACTGCTTACCACACCCACAAAAGCCTGCTCCACCTCATCTAGACTCTCAAGGGTATACTTAGTAGACACTACATTCTCCTGCCAACAAAGAGGAAAAGAAGGCTCCCCACTCTCATCTAGAAAGAAAGGTCGGACGTCTCCAGTAGCCCGGACCTTGAAATAAAAGTTCTTAAAATCATGAAAGGACTCGTCATACAGGGTACAAAACTTCCTTCCCTGGTTAGCCCTAAAAGAGACCCAAGATACCTTCCCTCCACCCGACCCCGGCTTCGTCAACACAAACAAATAGGAAAAAAGAGAAATAGAGGGAGAGACGCCCAAAAACTGACACAAAAGTTGAAACAGCTTTAAAAACGCCCAAGAATTTGGATGGAGCTGCGTAGGGGCAAGGTTACAAGACCATAACACCTCGGACTCCAGATCGGTAAAAGGAAGTCGGACACTCAGCTTAGAGAAAAAACAATCATAAGCATAAAAGAAGAGCTTCTCGGAACTATCTAAGGGCGGGAAGCACACTCTCTCCTCGGAATCCGGGGCTACTAGTTCATAATCCCTCTCAGACTCTCTATTTTCATATATGCTACAGTGCCTACGGAACCTAGCTAAATACTCAGAATCTACCACAGAAGGGACTCTTAGAGGAAGAGGGTCTACCCAACCAAGACCACATGGAATCTTAGTCGACATCGCTTGAAGAACCTTTCGAGACATAAAATTCTTACCTACAAAGAAGAATACAACAGCAAGCAAAAATCACATAAAGAAGACAGCGAAAACCCATTCAGCAAAGCAAGAAACAAAGAAAATGCGACAACCCGGAACTAAAAATACCAGAGAACAAAAACGAGCCCCCCCATATACAAACAACAAGCAATGGCGGCGCCTCTTTTCGGGGCAACCCAGGCATAAAGAAAAAAGAAACAAACAAAGAGCCACACAAAGAACAGAAGCATATGTGAAACAAGAAAAGAGAAACATGGGAACAAACCTGGAAGAAAGAAACGAAGACGACGAGCTCCGAAGCAAGGAGAACGAAACGACGGCACAGAGGAAACCCCAGAAAGACACACGGAGAGATTCGGGGAAGCAGAGCAAAGAGAGAGAAGAAGCAGTGCTCGAAAAGGATAAAGAAACAACAAAAACACAGAGAAAGAGGAAAAGGGGCAAATAAATAAAGCCTTCACAGAGCCCGAACGGAAATTGAGGAAAAACGGTAAAATGCAATAAATGCAGGAACGGCCATTTTTGAATTTTGAAAAACTACTATGCCCGAGCTCGACCTCCCAAAAAGGACGAACTCGAGCAGGGGCACTGTTCATACCATGACCGGGCTCCTCCAAACTCGGCAAATTCATAAAAGGTCCGACCTCGTCCTAAGGCTCACGCCTAAAGGTCGGACCTCGGACAATAAAGCAAGGAAGGCCCATCAAAAGGAACGCAGCCCAAAACCTAAAGGCCTAAAAGGCCTAGACAAGGCGGTTCCACAAAGATAGGGATAAAACTCCCAGAGATAAGATAAGATAAAGATATCTTATCCAGGGAAGATCACGGCCAACTACTATAAATACACTGGAGCACCCAGGTATGGCATTCATTCCACATCTACACATATCTGCTTGGACCCATGCTAACTTAAGCATCGGAGTGTCATTGCAGGTACAACCACCAACCACTCTGCATATCAAGCTCGGGTCCCTGAACCCCCACCTCGGGCCTCTCCAGACGACCGAGCTACACGTTTCAGGTAACCCTCGGAACACATTTGATCAATGAATAGTAGTGGGAAGTGATCTTTTCTTGTGGTCGCATTCAACCTTCGGTAGTCTATGCATACTCTCCAAGAATTTTGCACTCTTGTTGCTATAAGTTCACCACTTTCGTTTTTTATTGTTGTCACCCCGGACTTCTTTGGCACTACTTGGACCGGGCTTACCCACTCACTATCCGAGATAGGATAGATGATGTCCGCTTCAAGTAGCTTAGTGACTTCTTTTTTCACAACCTCAAGAATGGTTGGATTAAGTCTCCTTTGAGGTTGTCGGACCGGTCTTGCTCCTTCTTCAAGAAATATGCGATGCTCGCATACTTGGGGGCTTATTCCCACTAGATCCGCCAAACTCCACCCAATTGCCCTTTTGTTTTTCCTCAATACATCTAGCAATTTTTCTTCTTGTTGAGGAGTTAACTCTTTTGCAATTATCACGGGGAGCTTTTGGGCTTCATCAAGATATGAGTACCTTAAGTGGGGTGGTAGTGGCTTCAATTCCATCTTTTTGTCATTCTTTGAGGTTTGAGTTTCCGGATGGTTTGTATGGTGTGTGGTGTTTAGTTTGCTTGGACCTTCATTTGCTTCTTCAATCATGTACTTCTCATCTAACTTTGCAAGGTGCACTTCGGCAACCATGTTGTCAATTGGGTCACACCGAAATAGAGAGTGGTTCTCCGGTGGATGCTTCATTGCTTCTTCTAGGCTAAAACTTATGATTCTCCCATCTATTTCAAATGAATAGGTCCCCGAGTAGGCATCTAGCTTAAATCTAGAAGTTCTCAAAAATGGTCTTCCAAGTAGGATAGATGATGCTCTCTCGGTCTCGCTTGATGGCATTTCAAGGACATAGAAGTCAATCGGAAATACC
Source organism: Arachis stenosperma (assembly GCF_014773155.1). Taxonomy (NCBI): domain Eukaryota; kingdom Viridiplantae; phylum Streptophyta; class Magnoliopsida; order Fabales; family Fabaceae; genus Arachis; species Arachis stenosperma. The sequence goes on from NC_080381.1 coordinate 98,972,313, forward strand.
AACCCTTTGATATTCACCAATACGTCTTCCGCAACACTCGTCACGGTTATTATGCTTTTATCCGCTAGGACAAATCTTGCCGTCGACCTTTTTAGTGGTGGCAACTTCAATACCCGGTAGACGGAGAGTGGCATGATGCTAACACATGCTCCGAGGTCACACATACAATCTATAAATTGAACTCCATTAACGGTGCAAGTGACCATACAAGGGCTCGGATCATCACACTTCTCGGGCAATGCTCCCATTAAAGCGGAAATAGAACTCCCCAATGGGATGGTTTCCAATTCAAGAAATCTATCCTTGTTCATGCATAGATCTTTAAGGAATTTTGCATATCTAGGAACTTGATGGATAGCATCAAAGAGGGGGATGGTTACCTCAACTTTCTTGAATATTTCTACCATTTTGGGGTCGAGTTCTATGCGCTTTCTAGCTCTCTTTGCAAGTGTTGGAAATAGGAGTGATTGAGCGATCTCTTCCTCCAAGGTTCTCTTGGCCTTGGGGGTCTCCTTTGTTGGTTGGGCTTCATCCTCAACTATGACTTGTGGTATCTCCTCTTCCACTACCTCTTCTATATCTATTCTCTTCTCCTCTTGGACGGTTGTGATAGGATTTGAGTCCTTTGCTTCCTTCTCTTTTAGTTGTGTTCCGGATCTAAGGGTGATGGCATTGATGCCCCCCTTAGGATTTGGTTGAGGTTGAGAGGGAATGACGCTTTGGATTGGGGGTTGAGGAGTGGGACTTGATGGTGTATCCATGCGTGCAAGAAGAGCTTGTAGTGTAGAGGTAAGGCCGGTGAGACCGGAAGCAAGTGTGTTTTGTAGTTCCTTTTGGCCTTGGATAATGGTCCGGAGTGTTTCGTCTTGGTTGGAGGGGGTGGTTGCATATGTGAGTTGAGGAGTTTGTGATTGGTTGGGTGGTGGTCTTTGATGTGGTGGTTGGTATGTTTGGTAGTTTCTTTGTGAGTTTTGTTGGTTGTATGGTTGATTTTGTGAGTTGTATGGTCGGTTTTGTGAGAAATTTTGTGAGTTGTTGGTCCATCTTTGACCTCCTCCATTGTTGTTGTTGTCCCTATTCCCTTGTTGGTGATTGTCTCTCCAATTTTGATTATGGTATCCACTCCCTTGATTGTAGCTTCCTCCTTGATAAGGGTGCCCTTGATTAGGATTACCGCCTGGTAGTACCCTTGATTTGGGCGGTCATAGAAATTGTGGGTAGCCGCCAAGGTGTTATCTTCTTGAAGGCTCGGGCACTCATCCGTGTAGTGGGAGTAGCAAGAACAAATGCCACACACTTTTTGAGGAACCAATTGTTGGTTATGTTGTTGAGGTGGTGGAGAGTGTTGTTGGTATGATTGAGGTTGTTGTGGTTGTTGTTGGTTCAATTGGAGTTGCCTCAAGATGGATGTCATTTTGCTCAAGGATTGAGTTAGAGCGGTGGTTTCACTACTAGTTGATACCTCATTCACGGTTCTTGGGCGGTTGACTCTTCGTCTCATATGTTGATTGGATTCGGCTAAGTCAATGATAAGTTGCCATGCCTCCTCCGCTATTTTATATTTAGACAAAGAACCATTGCTAGAGGTGTCCAAGAGAGTTCTATCTTGCTCTCGCATCCCTTGACATATGTATCCAAGCAATACTTGAGTGTCAATCATGTGATTAGGGCATGCGTTTAGTAGCTTGCGAAACCGTTCCCAATACTCGTATAGTGGTTCCGTTTCACCTTGCACAATACAAGACATTTCCTTCCTTAGCCTATCCATCTTCTCTGGGGGCAAGAATTTATCCAAGAATCCTCTTCTAAGTAAGTCCCAATCGGAGGTGACTTCACTAGATAGAGTGTAGAACCATTCTTTAGCCTTGTCCTCAAGAGAGAAAGGGAAAGCAAACAACCATATAGCAACTTCATCGGATCCTTCCCGTCAAGTAGTTGAGCATATACGATGAAAGTCCTTGAGATGTCGAATAAGGTCTTGTGCGGGAAGCCCGTGAAACTTAGGTAGGAGGTTGATCAAAGCGGTCTTCAATTCAAAGTTTGCATTCAAGTTGGGGTGAGTTACATGAAGGGGTTGAAGGACATAATCCGGTGCACCCGCTTCCTTGATGGTAACTCTCCTCGTAGCATCCATGGTGTTAGTACCTAAAACAAAAGAAGAGTTGTTAGTGATATTGATGGAAGTATGACTAATGCCTTCCTTGAGTGACGGTTCAATGTTCACTTTTAGTAAGGTGGTTGAGGTGGTGAAAACCTCTTCACCTTTCCCAAACTTTAGCGGCCTCCGAGCTTGTCTAATATGAAACAAAGTTCGTTCTGTTTCCAGATCAAAGGGGACTAAGCTCGGATTCGGTTGTGAACGCGTCATGCAATGAAAGGAAAATGAGATTCATGGTAACGATGAGGGGTTAGTCACTTGAACAATTCACAATGAAATGCAACTATGTACATATCTACACACATTTATTCCAAACAATAACATGGCACACTAAGCAAATTCCCCGGTAACGGCGCCATTTTGATAAACGAAATTTAGCATGTCGATTTAGAATTCAATGATGAATACGATCGTGAGTATAGTCTAATCGACACTTAAACTTCGCACCAAACAATCCTACAATCTATTGATGACAAGTCATCATATACCCATTTTTCAAGCTAATTTCACTTGTTTTGTTAGCATTTATGCACTTTCTTGCATCCTAAGTAAGTGATTTGGAGTGAAAATGCATAACTTCTTTAAATCAAGCAACCACCATGAAATTAATGTTAAATCATAAGGTTTAAGCTAATTTTAATTGAATTTTAATTGCTTTATAAGCCTTATGAATTTAGTGATACTTGGAGTGGTTGTTTTGGTTTATTGTAGGTGAAGAAAAGAAAAAAAGAAAAAGCGTGGCCTAAGGAAGTGTGGCCCAAGGAGAAGAAAGTGTGGTCAAAGGAAGGAAAAGTGTGCCGCATGCAATGGGGGAGGCAAGCCTTGCCCTCCACAAGGGCACACTGCCCTCTAGGAGGGCAACATAAGGGAACAAAGCTTGAAAGGCAACTCTGCCCTGCCCACGACAAGGGCAGAGCACAAATCTGTGCCTTGGAATCAAGAAGATCAAAACATTGCCATGCCCTCCTCAAGGGCAGTATCGGGCCTTCATGGAAAATAAATCAAAGGAAAAAGCCTACCAATGCTTGCTACAAGAGTTGAACACGGGACAATGAAGAAGCAAGGAACTAGGCTTGATTATGGTGCCAAGAAAGCCAAGGAAAATAAGTAGCGTGTGTTTCAGCCAAGTTTCGAACTTGGAACTTCACTTTTGGAAACAATGCCTTGCCCTCCGCGAGGGCAGGGCAGCATTTTGTGGTGCACAGCCAGCGCACCATTCTGGCGCACCAAGGGAAGGCTCGGCAGCACCAGCAGCACGCACAGGCACCACTCGGCAGCACCAGCAGCACACACAGGCACCAATCTGGTGCACCAAAAAGTTTTGCCCTGCCCTCCGCGAGGGCAGGGCAGCATCCTGCAGCATCCCGCACCAAGCCGCACCAAGCACCATTTTCTGCCCTGCCCTCCGCAAGGGCAGGGCAGCCTCCTGGGAGCTATTATTTTTGGGCCGAAAATTCAATTAAAATTCCAATTTAATTCATTTCTTCACCAAATCAAAAGCCCATCCAAATCCCAAAATCCAAGAATAGAAAGTGTATAAATAGGAGCTAGTTTGATGTAATTAAGGACCTTGGCTTTGCTTTTGAATTTTGCACTTTCTTTGAGCTTTGAATTTTATTTTTGCACTTTGGAACTTCTCTTGGTGTCTTCACTGAGATTTCAGAGAATTAGGGAGGAGAATTGATCTCTCTTCTTCCTCGTTCTTGCTTGGGTCTTTTTAATTTCCTTGTTTTGATTCTTGGGTGTTAAGAATTGAGGAAATTCTGTCTCAATCTCCACTCAAGAACTCTTTAGTTTCTTTTCTGCATAATTGAATCCATTTACATTCTCTTTACTATTTCTTCTTCAATTTCTTGTCAATTGCTTTGAGAACTTGGATCTAGGAAGGTAATTGAGATCTAGGCTCTGCTACCTAGTCTCTTGAACCCTGAGATCCCAATTTACTTTTGGTTCGTCTGTGAACCTTGCTGCATTTTAATTTCAATTTCTGTTTGAATCCTCATTGCTTCCAATTCAATTTCTGCTCTCCTAATTGTGGCAATTCAATTTCTCTTTGTTTAGATTCTGCAATCCCAGTCCTCAAACCCCTTTTATATTCAAGCAATTTACATTTCTTGCACTTTAAGTTTCTACAATTTACATTTCTTGCACTTTAAGTTTCAGTCATTTACTTTCTTGTTCTTTAAGATTCAGCAAGTTTATTTTCCTGTTCTTTAATTTACTGCAAAATCCCCCTCTCCCTTTACATTCCAAGCAATTTATCTTCTGTTAAATACAACCCACTCAACCAAAACTTGGTTCGCTTGACTAAATCAACCACTAAACTAAAATTGCTCAATCCTTCAATCCCTGTGGGATCGACCTCATTCATGTGAGTTATTATTACTTGATGCGACCCGGTATACTTGCCGGTTGGATTTGTGTGTTGGAAATTCATTTTCCACAAAAACACCATCAAGTTTTTGGCGCCGTTGCCGGGGATTGAAATAGATTGACAATGATTAAGTAAGGTGGTGGTCTAGATTAAGCATTTTTTTCTTTTTAACTAAGCACATTAACTGTTTGACACATTGTGTCACCTAACCCTCTAACCACATTCTAGCATTAGAATGTCCATGTTTCATTTGGTTTGTTTGTGATTCTTGCAAGTCATGGAGGCTGAGGTGCGTGAAGAGGGAGTGAGCAATAATACCCAGCCTGCAAGAAGGGTGTTGGCCTCTTACACTATCCCCAATGCAAGAAACTGCGGGAGTAGCATACTCACTCCCAATGTTCATGCAAATAATTTTGAGTTGAAGCCTCAACTTATCACCCTGGTGCAGAACAATTGCTCCTATGGAGGAAGTCCATTTGAAGATCCAAACCAACACTTATCCATCTTCCTCAGGATTTGTGAAACTGTCAAAACAAGTGGTGTGCATCCAGACATCTACAAGCTACTGTTGTTTCCATTCTCTCTGAAGGATAAGGCCACTCAATGGCTAGAGACATTTCCCAAAGAAAGCATCAATAATTGGGAAGACTTAGTGAGCAAATTCCTAGCCAAGTTCTACCCCCCCCAAAGGATTATCAAGCTGAAAACAGAGGTACAAACATTCATTCAAATGGATGGAGAGTCGCTGTATGATGCCTGGGAGAGATACAAGGCCTTAATCAGGAAATGTCCCCCCGAAATGTTTAGTGAGTGGGATAGACTCCAAAACTTCTATGAAGGGTTGACCCAGAAAGCTCAAGAAGCATTAGATCATTCAGCAGGAGGCTCATTGCAGCTAATGAAGACAGCAGAGGAAGCCCAAAACCTCATAGAGATGGTGGCAAACAATCAATATTTCTTTGCTCATCAAAGACAACGCCAACCAACCCAGAGAAGGGATGTGATGGAGCTTGAAGGTGTTGACGTTCTCTTGGCACAAAACAAACATATGCATCAACAACTTCAGCAACAAATAGAAATGATGGCGAAGAAAATTGATGGACTGCAAGGTGTTGCAGTAAACACACAACGCCAATCTCAAACCTCACATGGGTGGAATCAATCTGAAGAAAGTTTTGGGACATTCAATTTTGAGCAACAAAGCCCTGAGCAAGTGCAATGCATGAACAACACTTCAAGTTCATTTCAACACAATTTTCATGGTGATGCACACAAGACACCCTGGAAGACTCATTCTAATTCAAGGTGGGGTGAGCATCAGAATCAAGGACAAAGGGACTTCAACTCTGGCAGCCTCAGCAACACAAGCAACCATAACCATTCATCCAATAATACTAACCAATTCAAAAATTCACAAAACACATATCACCAACCCCATAATAACTTACAAAACCACCAGAATAACTTTTCCACAACCACATCCCACCCACAAAGTACCCCCACAATTAATTCAGACAACTTCCAACAACAACCATCTCATTTTACACAACCACAACCAAATTCAGACTCTCAAAGAATCTCAAGTCTAGAGAAAATGATGGAGAAACTCATGAAAAATCAAGAGATGGCAAGATAAGATCAGGAAGCTGCAAGGAAAGATCAGACCCTGGCATTCAAAAACCAAGAAACCTCAATCAGAAACCTTGAGAGACACATGGGGCAAATGGCTAAGCAGATTTCAGAAATGGATGAGAAGAGAGCAAATGCCGTCCCCAATGTCACTGAAGAACACCCAAGGGACAAAGGAAAAGCCACAAAATGGGAGGAGTGCAAAGCAATCACAGTGGGAAGTGAGAAGACTATGAAGAAGGAAGCCATTAATCAGGACAAACACAACAGAGAAGTTCCACAAGAAGAGACGGAAGGGAAAAGTAAAGAGGATCAAGAAACCAAAAATGTACAAATTTCAAAAGGATACAAGAACACCCTTGAATCACAACTACAAGAGAAGAGGGAAGGAGTGAATCCTTGTGTCCCCAAACTTCCATCCCTCAGAGGTTTAAAAAAGAAAATGAGAATAAGCAATACTCAAAATTCCTGGACATATTCAAAACACTCAGCATCAATATTCCTTTCTTGGAAGCACTTGAACAGATGCCATTATATGCCAAATTTATGAAAGAAGTGCTAACAAAGAAAAGACCCTTGAAGGAAGGACAAATTGTTGAGATGACAAAGGAATGTAGTGCTATCCTCCAAAGAGAGTTTCCAAAGAAGAAAGATGATCCTGGGAGTTTTTACATACCTTGCACCATAGGAGACATAACAATTGAGAAGTCATTATGTGACCTTGGTGCAAGCATAAACTTGATGCCTTTGTCTCTAATGAGGAAACTCCGAATTTGTGAGCTGAAATCCACACGAATATTCCTGCAAATGGCTGACAAATCCATCCAGCAAGCACTTGGAGTTGTAGAGAATGTACTGGTAAAGGTGGGAAAATTCCTTCTCCCAGCTGATTTTATCATCCTGGATATGGAAGAGGACCCTAACACTCCCATCATTCTGGGGAGGCCTTTCCTGGCTACAGGCAGAGCATTGATAGATGTTGAAAAAGGGGAATTGTTGTTGAGAGTGCATGATGAGCACCTAGCATTCCATGTTTTTAAAACCTTGCATGAACCCACTCAAGAAGAAGATTGTACAGAGGATAAAGCCAGGGATCAAAGCTTGAAAGAGGCATTCAATGAGTTAACTCCAAGACTTCCAAATCCATGCTTCAAAGAAGTAGAGATGGTGCAACAGACCAAAGAAATCAAGGAGGAACTAGATCCAAAACCCCCAGATGGGAGCCTCAACACTCCAGATAAAGAACCATCAAGGCATGAATTATCTCCTGAGAAAGAAGAAAAGAAGAAGAGGCCAAAAGGGTGGAGAAATAAGAAAATTCCCACTGAAGGCTTCTCACCAGGGGATAAAGTGATGTTAAACACCCAACCAATGAAGGTGTCTCCACAATCATCTGAGTGCTATACTGTGAACCGGATCCTTTCACTTGAACACCTAGAGATCATCAAAGAGGAGACTGGAAGGAAGTTCACAATAAGAAGTGAAAAGCTGAGGCACTATGATTTTCAGCCTCCATGATCAAAGAATGGAGGATGTCAAGCTAATGACAATAAAGAAGCGCTTGTTGGGAGGCAACCCAACCTGAGGTAGTTTTCTTTTCATAGCTTTTTCAATAAAAATGTTGAATAATTGGTATGCATTGCAAGGAGCTAAGTTTAGTGTTGTACACCAAAACAATTTAAGGGAGAATGAAAGATTCTAAGTTTGGTGTTCCACCAAAAATCTCATTTAAAAACACATTCTCACCTCTTGCATAATGCTAGCTCTAAGCAATCAAACAAATTATCCAACTATTTAACTGCTTTCTAGCTTTAATTCCATAACCTTTAGCAAGGACACAAGGTTTCACATATGGTTAACTTGTTGCATTAGAGACAGTGGCAAGCAATTAAGTTTGGTGTCCCCAACACCTAAATAAATCCAAGAGCCACACTCAATTTATGCATACTAACCATACAATTAAGGGCTTGAGAAGCAAGCAACTTTGAAAATTATGCAGGACAAGAGTCAACAATTGAAGATATTATGCATCTTAACTCGAAGAGAACACAACAGAAGGAAGAATCAAAGAGATGCAACTTCAAAGGTTGTATCTAAACTTAATCCTTGCTGCTGTGAAGTGTTTTGAATCTAGAAACCATTGTATGTCCTGCTAAAGTGTTTGTATATTTGCAAGTGGAATTGTTTGTTAAGAATGCTAAATCTGCACAATGCTTGTTATCCATCACTTAGCTAAATTTTGATTTGTTTCCCACATGCTTGAATAAAAGAGAATTGTTTGAATTGAAAAGTGAAATATCCAATGTTGCATAAGTAAGAATGGAAGTTAATGGTGGTGTATGTGTTTGATTAAATGCATAACTCATGAAATAATTGTTGCATAATATCATTCTCATTCAAGTGTGAGTTAGCTTGCTGTTATAAAGATCCTCATCAATAAAGAAAAAGCCCTTGAGAACAAAAACAGAAAAAAAAAGGAAGAAGAAAAAGCCAAAGTGGCAAGAAAAACAAAGAATAAAGGTTGGACACCAATAGCTTGGACCCTAGGACATATGCCTGTGGTGTTCTTGTACTAAGATATGCTTGGATGAGTAAATTCTGAGGGGTATTTTAAAACCCGGTCACTTAGATCAACTGATTTGGAATGGCCAATTGAAAGTCCACAATAAAGAGCAACTTAGATACAAAACATTTAGTTATCCAAAGAGATGCTGGGCATCAATGATCCAAGGAAGAAATAGTGAGCCATGTGTTTATGGTGGAAAGATGTTGAGTAAAAGAAAAAAATGAAGCCAAAGGCTACTACTGCAACATTAGACACCAAACCTCCAAAAAGAATAATAAGCTTGTTAAGTATTATAAGAAAGAAAAGTTAGCAAGGGAGTAATTAAAAAGTAAGTCTTATAACAGCAAGTTTAGCAAGCCTTTGAGGAATGATGTATATTATGTAACAGCAACAATAATTGAGTTATATTTGTCTGCATAAAGACTCCATAAATCAAGTTCTGCTATATGCCTAATAAGGATATGTGTTCTTTTCTTGTTCAATTCAATTTCTCTTAGTTTTGATGCTTGCTTGGGGACAAGCAAGATTTAAGTTTGGTGTTGTGATGACAAGTCATCATATACCCATTTTTCAAGCTAATTTCACTTGTTTTGTTAGCATTTATGCACTTTCTTGCATCCTAAGTAAGTGATTTGGAGTGAAAATGCATAACTTCTTTAAATCAAGCAACCACCATGAAATTAATGTTAAATCATAAGGTTTAAGCTAATTTTAATTGAATTTTAATTGCTTTATAAGCCTTATGAATTTAGTGATACTTGGAGTGGTTGTTTTGGTTTATTGTAGGTGAAGAAAAGAAAAAAAGAAAAAGCGTGGCCTAAGGAAGTGTGGCCCAAGGAGAAGAAAGTGTGGTCAAAGGAAGGAAAAGTGTGCCGCATGCAATGGGGGAGGCAAGCCTTGCCCTCCACAAGGGCACACTGCCCTCTAGGAGGGCAACATAAGGGAACAAAGCTTGAAAGGCAACTCTGCCCTGCCCACGACAAGGGCAGAGCACAAATCTGTGCCTTGGAATCAAGAAGATCAAAACATTGCCCTGCCCTCCTCAAGGGCAGTATCGGGCCTTCATGGAAAATAAATCAAAGGAAAAAACCTACCAATGCTTGCTACAAGAGTTGAACACGGGACAATGAAGAAGCAAGGAACTAGGCTTGATTATGGTGCCAAAAAAGCCAAGGAAAATAAGTAGCGTGTGTTTCAGCCAAGTTTCGAACTTGGAACTTCACTTTTGGAAACACTGCCCTGCCCTCCGCGAGGGCAGGGCAGCATTTTGTGGTGCACAGCCAGCGCACCATTCTGGCGCACCAAGGGAAGGCTCGGCAGCACCAGCAGCACGCACAGGCACCACTCGGCAGCACCAGCAGCACACACAGGCACCAATCTGGTGCACCAAAAAGTTCTGCCCTGCCCTCCGCGAGGGCAGGGCAGCATCCTGCAGCATCCCGCACCAAGCCGCACCAAGCACCATTTTCTGCCCTGCCCTCCGCAAGGGCAGGGCAGCCTCCTGGGAGCTATTATTTTTGGGCCGAAAATTCAATTAAAATTCCAATTTAATTCATTTCTTCACCAAATCAAAAGCCCATCCAAATCCCAAAATCCAAGAATAGAAAGTGTATAAATAGGAGCTAGTTTGATGTAATTAAGGACCTTGGCTTTGCTTTTGAATTTTGCACTTTCTTTGAGCTTTGAATTTTATTTTTGCACTTTGGAACTTCTCTTGGTGTCTTCACTGAGATTTTAGAGAATTAGGGAGGAGAATTGATCTCTCTTCTTCCTCGTTCTTGCTTGGGTCTTTTTAATTTCCTTGTTTTGATTCTTGGGTGTTAAGAATTGAGGAAATTCTGTCTCAATCTCCACTCAAGAACTCTTTAGTTTCTTTTCTGCATAATTGAATCCATTTACATTCTCTTTACTGTTTCTTCTTCAATTTCTTGTCAATTGCTTTGAGAACTTGGATCTAGGAAGGTAATTGAGATCTAGGCTCTGCTACCTAGTCTCTTGAACCCTGAGATCCCAATTTACTTTTGGTTCTTCTGTGAACCTTGCTGCATTTTAATTTCAATTTCTGTTTGAATCCTCATTGCTTCCAATTCAATTTCTGCTCTCTTAATTGTGGCAATTCAATTTCTCTTTGTTTAGATTCTGCAATCCCAGTCCTCAAACCCCTTTTATATTCAAGCAATTTACATTTCTTGCACTTTAAGTTTCTGCAATTTACATTTCTTGCACTTTAAGTTTCAGTCATTTACTTTCTTGTTCTTTAAGATTCAGCAAGTTTATTTTCCTGTTCTTTAATTTACTGCAAAATCCCCCTCTCCCTTTACATTCCAAGCAATTTATCTTCTGTTAAATACAACCCACTCAACCAAAACTTGGTTCGCTTGACTAAATCAACCACTAAACTAAAATTGCTCAATCCTTCAATCCCTGTGGGATCGACCTCACTCATGTGAGTTATTATTACTTGATGCGACCCGGTATACTTGCCGGTTGGATTTGTGTGTTGGAAATTCATTTTCCACAAAAACACCATCATCTATAACCGAGAGTACTAGTCTCCCGAGTCGTCCTCCCTTGGAATTGCTAAAGTGTGCATCTTATTGATTAGAAAGCCTTGTTAGGATTCCTTGAAGGTTTTAGCAAAGTAATAGGAAACAAACAATCAATCATTAAAAGACTTGGCTTAGGGTTGGCATTAGAAATTCTATCCTCATAGTTCCTTCAATGATGACAATAATTAGGCCTTTCTTCATTTAGTCAAACCCTAGGTATAGAGGAAAGTCAAATGAGAATAATCAACTTGAGTCACAAGTCCTAGCTTCACCTCATGGGAATCTAGCTTTAGTGCACTCCAAGTCAATTAGCAATCCCTAATCCCAAATCAACAATTGACACAACTATTCAACTTCTTCTAATGGCCCAAACCCTATGCCAAGTAAGAAATTTCTACTCCATAACTAGTGTTGACATTTCATCAAACATTTGATGAGCAAGAAAGAAAGTCATAGTAAAAATGAGAAGAAAAATAGAATTAAAAGTATTGCAACACAAGGAACTAACAACAATTATCAAAGAACAACAATGAAAATCAAAGTCTCAAGGAATTGATAAAATCCAAAACTACAAAGTTGAATCTTAGATCTATGAGAATTTAGCAATTACAAATACTACTTGAAATTGGAGAAGAGGATCTATGACATGAACAAAGTGAATTGAGAATTGCAATGGATCTCACCAAAGAGTGATTGAAAATTTAGAAATTGGATGAAGATGAACCCTAGTGAGAGCTTGGGATCTCTCTCTCCTTCTCCAAAAGTGTAACTAACTATCCACCAAAATATCTCAAATCTAGAAAATGAGCTAAAAGTCCTTAACCCTTGTTCCTTTGGTCTTCTTAAGCTTTTTCCCGCCAAGGCATTTCCTCAAAATGGGATTCCCAACTACCTCCACGCCTAAGTCACGTGGCCCTTAAAAAAATCACATTCGAACATCGGCGCGCACGCGCAATGTACGCGCGCGCGCCACCGAAGCATCTTGTAATGTGCGCGGAGGCGTGATGTACACGTGCGCGCCCATGAAGATCATGGCTTAGCCGCTACGCAAGCCGGCTCGTGGCTTGGCTCTTGGCTTCGACTTCTAGTTGCTCTATCCACGTGGACGCGTCAAGTGCGCGCACGCGCCCATGCTGAGATTTCCAAGGCTCAATTCTCATGCTCCCTTCCTTTGCACCTGTCCTCCTTCTCTCTTCTGGTCCATCCCTGCCCTATATTCTGAAACCACTTAACACACAGGTCACGGCATCGAATGGCATCAAGAGAAGATTAGAAATGTATCTATTTTAGTGCAAAATAAGCATGTTTTCATCCATGGGGCAAAATTAGGAAAGGAACACAAAGTCTTGTGTTTTCATATAGAAAGCGTGTGGAATCATTGATAAAACCCCTGAAATCAGCACAAGATAAACCCTCAAAATGGGGTTTATCAACAAGTCATCCAGTTCTTTGGTGAGCAAAGGAGGTTCGTTCTCCCAAGTCTCATTACCAAATAACTTGTCATTTAGCTTCATGATTGCTCCAAGGTATTTAGCAACTTGCTCTTCAGTGACATACTCATCCTCTTCAGAGGAAGAATACTCATCAGAGCTCATGAATGGCAGAAGTAAATCCATTGGAATCTCTATGGTCTCAGTGTGAGCCTCAGATTCCCATGGTTTCTCATTAGGGAACTCATTGGAGGCCAGTGGACGTCCATTGAGGTCTTCCTCAGTGGCGTTCACTACCTCTCCCTCCTCTCCAAATTTGGCCATGTTGATGGCCTTGCACTCTCCTTTTGGATTCTCTTCTGTATTGCTTGGAAGAGTACTAGGAGGGAGCTCAGTAATTTTCTTGCTCAGCTGTCCCACTTGTGCCTCCAAGTTTCTAATGGAGGACCTTGTTTCAGTCATGAAACTTTGAGTGGTTTTGATTAGATCAGAGATCATGGTTGCTAAGTTAGAGTGGCTCTGCTTAGAATTCTCTGTCTGTTGCTGAGAAGATGATGGAAAAGGCTTGCCATTGCTAAACCTGTTTCCTCCACCATTATTGTTGTTGAGACCTTGTTGAGGTCTCTGTTGATCCTTCCATGAGAGATTTGGATGATTTCTCCATGAAGAATTATAGGTGTTTCCATAGGGTTCTCCCATGTAATTCACCTCTTCCATTGAAGGGTTCTTAGGATCATAAGCTTCTTCTTCAGATGAAGCGTCCTTAGTACTGCCTGGTGCAGCTTGCATTCCAGACAGACTTTGAGAAATCAAATTGACTTGCTGAGTCAATATCTTGTTCTGAGCCAATATGGCATTCAGAGTATCAATCTCAAGAACTCCTTTCTTCTGATTTGTCCCATTGTTCACAGGATTCCTTTCAGAAGTGTACATGAATTGGTTATTTGCAACCATTTCAATTAGTTCTTGAGCTTCTGTAGGCGTCTTCTTCAGATGAAGAGATCCTCCAGCAGAGCTATCTAAAGACATCTTGGATAGTTCAGACAGACCATCATAGAAACTACCTATGATGCTCCATTCAGAAAGCATATCAGAGGGACACTTTCTGATCAATTGTTTGTATCTTTCCCAAGCTTCATAGAGGGATTCTCCTTCCTTCTGTCTGAAGGTTTGGACTTCCACTCTAAGCTTACTCAATTTTTGAGGTGGAAAGAACTTTGCCAAGAAGGCATTGACTAGCTTTTCCCATGAGTTCAGGCTTTCTTTAGGTTGTGAGTCCAACCATATCCTAGCTCTGTCTCTTACAGCAAAAGGGAATAGCATAAGTCTGTAGACCTCAGGGTCAACCCCATTAGTCTTGACAGTGTCACAGATTTACAAGAATTCAGCTAAAAACTGATGAGGATCTTCCAATGGAAGTCCATAGAACTTGCAATTCTGTTGCATTAGAGAAACTAATTGAGGCTTAAGCTCAAAGTTGTTTGCTCCAATGGCAGGGATAGAGATGCTTCTCCCATAGAAGTCGGGAGTAGGTGCAGTAAAGTCACCCAGCACCTTCCTTGCATTGTTGGCATTGTTGTTGTTTTTGGCTGCCATGGGTTCTTCTTCTTTGAAGATTTCTGTTAGGTCCTCTACAGAGAGTTGTGCCTTAGCTTCTCTTAGCTTTCGCTTCAAGGTCCTTTCAGGTTCAGGGTCAGCCTCAACAAGAATGCTTTTATCTTTGCTCCTGCTCATATAAAAGAGAAGAGAACAAGAAAATATAGAATCCTCTATGTCACAGTATAGAGATTCCTTGAGGTGTCAGAGGAAACGAAAAATAGAAGGAAGAGGTAGAGAATTCGAACTTATCAAGAAAGATGGAGTTCAAATTGTGCATTAAGGAATAGTGTTAGTCCATAAATAGAAGGATGTGAGAAGAGGGGAAGAAATTTTCGAAAATTAAGTAAAAGATTTTAAAAACATTTTGAAAAACACTAATTGATTTTTGAAAACCAAGAGTGGAAAAGAAATCAAGTGATTTTTGAAAAAGATTTTGAAATTAGAAATAAAAAAGATATGATTGAAAACTATTTGAAAAAGATGTGATTGAAAAGATATGATTGAAAAGTTATGGTTTTAAAAAGATATGATTGAAAAGATATGATTTGAAAAACAATTTAAAAAGATTTGATTTTAAAAATTAATGACTTGGCTAACAAGAAAATATATGATTCAAACATTAAACATTTCTCAACAGAAAAGGCAACATACTTGAAATGTTGAATCAAATCATTAATTGATAGCGAGTATTTTTGAAAATGGAAAGAAATTGATTTTGAAAAAGATTTGATTGAAAAGATTTGATTTGAAAAAGATTTGATTTTGAAAAAATTTGAAAACTTGAAAAAAATTTGAGTTAAAAACAAAATCTTCCCTCTTGTGCCATCCTGGCGTTAAACGCCCAGAATGGTATCCATTCTGGCGTTTAACGCCCAAAGCACTACCCTTTTGGGCGTTAAACGCCCAGCCAGGCACCCTGGCTGGCGTTTAAACGCCAGTTTGCCTTCTTCACTGGGCGTTTTGAACGCCCAGCTTTTTCTGTGTAATTCCTCTGCTGCATGTTCTGAATCTTCAATTCTCTGTATTATTGACTTCAAAAGACGCAAATTAAAAATATTTTTTTGGATTTTTAATAATGAGGAATAATCAAAATGCAACTAAAATTAAATAACAATGCATGCAAGACACCAAACTTAGCAGTACACAACAAAACACTCAAGACAAGAGAATTTAAAGATTAGAACAAGAAAATCATCAAGAACAACTTGAAGATTAATGAAGACACATGCATGAATTCGAAAAATGCAAGAAGAACAGAAACATGCAATTGACACCAAACTTAAAATGAGACACTAGACTCAAACAAGAAATATTTTTGGTTTTTATGATTCTGTAATTTTTTTTTGGATTTTTCGAAAATTAAGTGGAAAAGAAAATAAAGATATCAAAATTCTTAATGAGAATTCCAGGAATCATGCAATGTTAGTCTAAAGCTTCAGTCTAAAGAAATTTGACATGGCTAGCCAAGCTTCAGCAGGACATTGCATTCAAGAGCTAAATTGATGAGAATCAATCAGCTTTGGTGATGATAAGAACATCACCTTGAAACACTAGAATTCATTCATAAGAACTCTGAAGATAAATACCTAATCTAAGCAACAAGATGAACCGTCAGTTGTCCAAACTCAACAATCCCCGGCAACGGCGCCAAAAACTTGGTGCACGAAATTGTGATCTCTACTTTTCACAACTCAAACAGTCCCTAGTAATGGCTCCAAAAGCTTGGTGCACAATACCATGGTCTAAACATAATTTCACAACTTCGCACAACTAACCAGCAAGTGCACTGGGTCGTCCAAGTAATAAACCTTACGCGAGTAAGGGTCGATCCCACGGAGATTGTTGGTATGAAGCAAGCTATGGTCACCTTGTAAATCTTAGTCAGGTAGATTCAAATGGTTATGAATGATATATGAATAAAGCATAAAGATAGAGATACTTATGTAATTCATTGGTGAGAATTTCAGATAAGCGAATGGAGATGCTTTGTCCCTTCCATCTCTCTGCTTTCCTACTGTCTTCATCCAATCCTTTTTACTCCTTTCCATGGCAAGCTGTATGTTGGGCATCACCGTTGTCAGTGGCTACAGTCCCGTCCTCTCAGTGAAAATGTTCAACGCACCCTGTCACGGCACGGCTAATCATTTATCGGTTCTCAATCAGGTTGGAATAGAATCCAGTGATTCTTTTGCGTCTGTCACTAACCCCCAGCCTTCAGGAGTTTGAAGCTCGTCACAGTCATTCAATCATTGAATCCTACTCAGAATACCACAAACAAGGTTTAGACCTTCCGGATTCTCTTGAATGCCGCCATCAATTCTAGCTTATACCACGAAGATTCCGATTAAGGAATCCAAGAGATATACATTCAAGCCTTGTTTGCTTGTAGAACGGAGGTGGTTGTCAGTCACTCGTTCATAAGTGAGAATGATAATGAGCGTCACATAATCATCACATTCATCATGTTCTTGGGTGCAAATGAATATCTTATAACAAGAATAAGCTGAATTGAATAGAAGAACAATAGTAATTGCATTAATACTCGAGGTACAGCAGAGCTCCACACCTTAATCTATGGTGTGTAGAAACTCCACCGTTGAAAATACATAAGAACAAGAGTGATCATTGGCTTCGGCCCCAGAGAGGGAACCAGAAAAACCAAGATGATCAAGGATCCAAAGATTCAAAGATCTAAAGATGAAAATACAATAGTAAAAGGTCCTATTTGTAGAGAACTAGTAGCCTAGGGTTTACAGAAATGAGTAAATGACATAAAAATCCACTTCCGGGCCCACTTGGTGTGTGCTTGGGCTGAGCATTGAAGCTTTCATGTGTAGAGACTTTTCTTGGAGTTAAACGCCAGCTTTTGTGCCAGTTTGGGCGTTTAACTCCCATTCTTGTGCCAGTTCCGGCGTTTAACGCCGGGTTTTGAGCTGATTTGGAACGCCGTTTTGGGCTATCAAATCTCGGGTAAAGTATGGACTATTATACATTGCTGGAAAGCCCAGGATGTCTACTTTCCAAAGCTTTTGAAAGCGCGCCAATTGGGCTTCTGTAGCTCCAGAAAATCTACTTCGAGTGCAGGGAGGTCAGAATCCAACAGCATCTGCAGTCCTTTTCAGCCTCTGAATCAGATTTTTGCTCAGGTCCCTCAATTTCAGCCAGAAAATACCTGAAATCACAGAAAAACACACAAACTCATAGTAAAGTCCAGAAAAGTGAATTTTAACTAAAAACTAATAAAAATATACTAAAAACTAACTAAAACATACTAAAAACAATGCCAAAAAGCGTATAAATTATCCGCTCATCACAAACACATCAAGGCATCTTATGGAATCAAGGATGAATAAAAATTATCAAATTAAAGGCTTAAAAATCATGTTTTTACACTTAAGCACAAATACGGGAGAGATAACAAAACCATGCTAATTCATAGGCTAAATGCGAGAAAAGGTCATCAAAATACTCTAAATTCAATACAAGATAAACCATAAAAATGGGATTTATCAACCTCCCCACACTTAAACCTTAGCATGTCCTCATGCTAAAATAAGAAGGAATTAAGGGTATGACATTTATTAAATGTAACTCAACAATATGAACCTATCTAAATGCAACTACCTAAGGTGAATGCAAATACTTAGTCCAAACAAATCAATTCCCAAGGAAACATGTGCAAGCACAAGAACTAGAGCAATAGGAATCAATTCCAAACCACAATTGTATTGAATTATCAAAAGAAATTCAAGCTTGCAAGAATATAGATAATATGATTGAACACATGTGATTGAACTTTTGAACCCTCACCGGATGTGTATCCGCTCTATTCACTCAAGTGTTTAAGGGTTAATTCACTCAATTCTCTTCTAATCATACTTTCCAAAATTTGATTTTCTTCTAACAATCAACACCTATTCAATGCATGCATACATTCATCATGAGGTCTTTCATTTAAGTTGTAATGGGGTTAGGTCAAGGTAGGATCATTTATGGTTAAGTGGACTAAAGTTTAGACCTTTGATTAGCATAGACATTCCCACCTAACCTATATAATGACCTATACAAGTTCAAACTATTCTAACTATCCATTCTTCAATTTTTCTTACATATTCATGCATTCTATTCCTTGATTCATAACACTTATGCATTGATTCCCTTTTATTGTGCTTCACTTCAGGGCGTTTTGTCCCCTTTGGTTGCTTTCTTTTCATTTTCTTCTTTCTTTTTCTTCTCTTTTTTTTTCTATATTTCTCTTCTTCTTTTTTCATTTTATTTTTCTCTTCTTTTTTTTTCTTTTTATACTTTGTACAAGGACATCAATTGCATAAGGTCTTATACATTCAATCAATACATGAATATATTCCCAATTCCTAATTATGGAAGTGTACTACCCTTTTTATCCCATCCAATGTTCCCAAGCCTTACCAACTTTGAATAATAAACACTCTCACTAGCCTAGGCTAATCAAAGATCCAAGCAAAGGACTTTCATTGGTTTTCCACCTTGGGCTTGTAATGTGCTAAAATGAGAATAAGTTGGTTAAACGTAGGCCCAAAATTGGCTAACAATGGAGAGTACAAGGTAGGCTATTTGGGTAAGTGGGCTAATGAAATAATAGCCTCAATCATACAAATGCATGAATACAAGAAATAAATGGACATATAGAATCAAGCAAATCAAGGATTGCAATCATAGAAAAAGAATAATTGCACACAAGAATGGAAAATAAGTGGTTATAAAATGTAACCACATCAATAGGCCCAAGTCTCACTAGCTTGTGTTCTAAGCTCAATACATGCTTCACAAAGTATGAATTCAAGCAAGTTAAAAAAAAATTTTTTTCAATCAATTGGGTTGTGCTCTCTAGATGGGTTCCTTGAAAAGTTCCATTATTTTGACTAAGCATTGTTGTGACTAAAAAGTTCCTTAGTTTTCCCTTTCTGTTTCCAATTTAAAACCAATTTCATATGTAAAAGGGTTGACTACGTCTTAATAATTCCAAAATATTTTCTAATCACAACTACAAGCTACTAAGAAGATAACTATATAGAGAAAAATCTACTAATATCTAATATCCAAAAAAAAAAGAGTATGCAATAACCAAAATGTGTCCAAAATATCTAACACAATGTTAGAAAAATATAACTAGGAAATGCGCCCAAAATGTGGTGCCAACGGCGACCTCCCCACACTTAAGATTAAGCATCATCCCTGATGCTAATCCGGAAGGTCAGGGCGAGATCTAGAGGTTTGTGGATGATGCATGTTGGAAATTGTCTCTCAACAAATTCCCTTCGGCAAGTGTACCAAATGTGTTGTCAAGTAAAAACTCACAATAGAGTGAGGTCGAATCCCACAAGGATTGATTGATCAAGCAACTTTAAGTAGAAGAATGTTCTAGTTGAACGAATTCAGAATATGGGTTGAGATTTGCAGAAAATAAAATGCTGGAATGTAAATAACAGAAAAGTAAATGCTAGAATTTAAAATGGCTGAAAGTAAATGACGGAAGTAAATTGCAGAATTGTAAATGGGAGTGGGGGAATTGCTCATAAAAGTAAATGCAGAAATTAAAGAGAGTGGGTAAGATCAGAGATGGGGAGTTCATTGGGCATTAGGAGATGTTGCAATTCTCCGGATCAAGTTCATTTTCATCTCTTCCTCAATCAATCCACTCATTGATCTCCTTGGCAATCTTAATTGATTGAATTACAATTTCTTACAATTCAATCTCTCAAATCTTGATTAATAGCCAATTCCTTGGTCAATTGCTCATGAGAAGAGATGAAGTGTGGTCACTGATTATACCACATGCATTTCCCAAATCAAGTATTGAGAGGATTATAGTCACATATCCATCCAAACCCAATTTGGTCCAGCATGAGAAAGCATTTCTAGCTTGATCTCTTCATTCCTCTTTCAAGGCTCAGAAGAGATCCAAGTTTGAATAGCTTCTTTTCCAAGATAACTACCCAATGGGATGAAGATCGAAAGCTTTCAAGTAAAATCAAGAGAAAAGATAGAAGAAGAATAATGAAGACTAGTATTGATCCATCAAATTACAACAGAGCTCCCTAACCCAATGAAAGGGGTTTAGTTGTTCATAGCTCTAGAAATTGAAAACAAAGATGGAGAATACATCATGAAACTAGAAGTTACAGAGAAAGTAAAAATACAGAGAGTCGTTCTATTCCTCTTTTCCAGCCCCTATATATACTACTCTTCTCAGCTTCTAGTGTGATTCTTCAAGTCTTGGGCCTTTGGATCTTGAGTTTGAAGCAGTTTCTTTTCTTCATTTGGGCTTGGCTTTACTTGCAGAGAGAAAGTGCGCAGTGGGCATAGACTTTAGTTCAGGACGTTAGGGGTGCTAACCCGAGTGAAAATATATGTTCGAGAACGTTAGTGACACTTAACATTGTCACTAACGTTCCAATACACCCCTTTGCTTCACGTTGAATCCCACGTTAACTCGGTTAACGTGGCTTCCTAACGTGGCTTTGCTATCCTTCGAGAACGTTAGTGACACTCAACATTGTCACTAACGTTCCAATGTGCCCCTAGGTCTCACGTTATAGTCCACGTTAACTAGGTTAACGTGGCTTCTAACGTTGCCATTCTCAGCCATCCCAACGTTAGCGACAATGTTGAGTGTCACTAACGTTGGCTCATTCTTCAATTCTCATCGTTAGCTTTCACGTTAACTAAGTTAACGTGGAAGTTAACGTGGCTCTTGGGGGTTGTGTGGTTGCTTCAACGTTAGTGACAATGTTGAATGTCACTAACGTTGTCGACAACTCTTCACTTCTCATCGTTAGCTTCCACGTTAATCAAGTTAACGTGGTACTTTATATCATAGGCCAACGTTAGTGACAATGTTGAATGTCACTAACGTTGGCTTCTCTCCCCTTCCTTATCGTTAGAGGCCACGTTAACTAAGTTAACGTGGCTTTTAACGTGGCCTATTTATAAGCAATTGCCAACATTAGTGACAATGTTGGGTGTCACTAATGTTGGCTCAACTTCTCTTCTCCACGTTAGAGTTCACGTTAACTTAGTTAACGTGATTCTTTAACGTGGTCATTGATGGCTTTTGAGAGTGTTTAATTGGCAATTTACTTTTCTCTTTATCCTTGCAAGCTAGCTCCCCTTTCCTTGCTTCCTTTGGTCCTGAGATCAAGCAATAGAGTGCATCAAAGCTCTAGTCTAAGTCATGAGTAATGCAACCTAATATTTATCACTAAACTCATGCAAAATTCTCATAAAATTATGTAATATGCACCATGTATGCTTGAATCAAGTCATAAGTGAATATTTGCCCAAAACCATCTTATTTCCTAAGTAAATGCATGAAACTACCCTAAAAACAGTAAAGAAAAGGTTAGTGAAACTGGCCAAAATGCCCTGGCATCACAACACCAAACTTAAAGCTTGCTTGTCCCTAAGCAAGTACTGGAACAAGAGAATGATGAATCGAATATCCAGAGAAATGAGTCATTCTTGTGGAAGTCATATTACTGCTTTTATGGTGGTTTCATATATAGCAACTTAGGTTCATTCCAGAACTGGTTTTCAGACCTTTACCATATCCTAAAACACTCACTTTGTTTCTATCCCATGAGACTCTTATTCATTGATCCTTTTATTGTTATTTCAAGGGTTGTTTGTGTTATTTAGGCTAAGTGCTCTGTAAGGGGGCAACTCTTTAGGATAAACTTTCAGCCAACACTCCCGAACCAGTTGGTTCAAGGTGCTAGGTGTTGAAACACCCCTAAGGACTTACTCGCTCAAGTCTCTCCCCCATACATACACACCACAGGCATCTGGTTCATTTATTTTTCTTTCTTGAGACCTTGGTGTCCAGCACCTCTTTGGGTTACTAAATGCTCTGTAGTGAGGGTTACTCTTGATAGTGGACTTTCAGCTGATAATCCCGGGTTAGTTAACCCAAGTTACCAAGTGATAAGGCACTCCTAAGAGCTTATTCATCCAAGTAGATCCCTCACACAGGAGCACCACAGACACATGCCTTAAGATTAAAAAGCATTGGTGCCTAGCCTTATTGCTTACTCTTTTTTTTTCTTTTTTTTTTTCACTTTCATTGTTCTTTTCCTCTCTCTTATTAGGATCTTGTTATATACTTAGTCTCATGTGTATATCCAAAGTAAAGTATTTAGGATAGATAGTTGTCATCCGAACCTTGTGGTTGAACCAACTTAGCTAACTTATGATTACCCCCAAGGATTCATGAATGCACTACCATATTATGAACTCCACTCTGGTCTTTTAAATCACAACATTCTCTTCTTCATTTGATTATAAAGTGGACAAGCTTACAAATAAGTAAGGGATAGATGCATAGACACTTAAACTAGCATTCATGGACCAAAGCAATAAAAGCTACAAATGCAGAATTGAAAATGTTCAAACTAAAATGGAAGCATGTTCTATTCCATACAAGATCTTCCTTATTTAAAGCATAGAAAAAGATAGAGTAAAGAAGGAACTCCACCACCTTTCACTTTTGTGGCCGCTCATGCTCCCCTCCATGCTTATCCTCTGGGTGCTTTTCTTGAATGTTTGTGCTCCCACTCCCTTTGTCTTTTCCAAGTAGCTTCTTCCAGAAGCCAGCATCTTCCATCTTTTTCTTCAGTGTTTCTTTTTTGCTGTTTCACCTTCCCTTCTTCTCGTTCAACAAACTCTTTTTGGACCTCATCATATGTGGGAATGGCATAATGTAAATGATGCATATTACCAGACATGTAGCTTAATCTGGCTTGAGTGTTCACATTGAACTCCTCTCTATGCAGCTGCCTTCCTTCATTCAGCACGTTGAACTCATTAAATGCCTTCATTTGAGCTAGTTGCCGCTGGTTGAGCTCTTGAAGGCGTTTATCTTGACGCTCCTGCCTCTCTGTTACTTGGTGTATGGCTTGGGTGAGTTGAGAGTATTGTTCCTCTTGCTGCTCCATGTGTTGTTTCTGCCACTCTTCCTGCTGCTTCATCCATTTGGACTGAAGGTTGAGTATTTGCTCTTGTCTCTCCATGTGTCTCTCCCCCAATTCTTCAATGGCATGTAGGAGATGATTCATGTTGAGGTTGGCTGGGTATTGTTGCCCTTCCTGTGGATAATCTTCCTGATTATATTCCTCTTGATGAGCTTCTTCTTGGGCTCTGTGCCTTCCTATTTGTGGCCTTCTTAGTTGTTGAGCAGGTGTGGTATAGACCATACGCTCAAGTGTGACTGGCCTCCCTGGGTTCACCCAGTCTGGACTGCTGTCATCAAACACCACCTTAGCCTTGTTGCACAAGCGGAGGATGGTGCTGGGGTACCAAAGCCTGGCACCTAAGTCAGCTTTCTCAGCTGACTCTTGAATCCCTTCGGCAATCAGCTCATGCACATTGATTTCCCCTCCTTGTACTAAGCATTGTACCATAGTGGCTCGATTGATGTTAACCTCTGAATTATTAGCAGCTGGTAGGATGGACCTTCTTACAAGCTCAAACCACCCTTTGGCTTCAGGGTGAAGGTCTCCCCTTTTTATAAATTTTGGTCTCCCATCCGAGTACCTCTCCCAGTCAGCCGCTATGACACAGATATCTTCAACTATCTGTGAGAGCTCATCCTGATCAGGGCTTCTACTTATCTTCAACTGATAACTCTCCTCATCAAAATGAGGTGATTTTAGGTGCAGAGCTCTGGTTATGGTACTTGGGCTGAAGTCTACCTCTCTTCCTCTCACATAGCTTTTGAAGGTTGGGGCTATGGTCTTATCCTCTCTTACTACATTTGCATAGAACTCTTTGATGAGGTTGCCATTGATCTTACCCTCTGGACTGGTGAGCAATTGCCACCCCCTCTGTTCGATTTTCCTCCAAATCTTTGGTGAATCATTGGCATTGATTTGGAAGATTAGCTCCGGCAATATCTTCCTTGCCCTTATCCGCTCAAATTCTCGTTCATGAAAGGCAGTTTTGAATCTCCTCTCGTCAAATGGAATACTTTCCATGGGTCCTTTTCTCTTTTTCCTTTTCGAGCTTGATGATGTCATGACTTGAGTTGTTTTGTTGAGGTGAGTTGAGGCTTCGGATATGTGAAGAGTGGGTTGTCTGAGACACTGTGTGATGAAGTGTTTCGTGTGCTAACAGAAGTGTGGAGAATGGGATTTTGAAAGTGATGAGTGAGCATGCACTAATGTTCACTTATATAGGCACAATTCATGAGTGCATGAAGGGTATAGATTGCATTTGAAGTTTTCTTGATGGACGGATGGGGGTTGTGTACGAAGAGATGACAAGGATCATCACTTTATGGGGAATGTTGGTTCGGTCTTCCAGATTCTTCTTCTCTTTTTTTTTTGTTGCATGGTAACATTTCCCATGCAATTCTTGTTGAGACAAGTGTATATTTCTCTTCGTGGAGTGGCCGAGTCTCCCCCCATTAAATTGTCCAATCAATCCCCATCAATGCTCCTTTTCTTTCCCTATAAAGATAAAATAAGAAAAGTAAGAAAAGATAGCAAAATGAACTTTACGGTTAACAATAAGTTAAGAAATGATTTAATTGTTTATTTATGAGTTCCAACTTGACTAACTAACTATTGGTGGGTCTTTATATGCATTTTGGTGGCACCATGGGGTGACACCAAACTTAGTTTGGATCACTGTGATGAAAAGTTTGGTTCAAAACTCCCAAGACTAGAATGCATCTTGGTTTGCTTTGAACACCAAACTTGTTCCTCACTATATGCTGCACAAAAGGGTTGTTACCAATTATTTGTTAAGTTTGGGTTGAAATTCATAAATTTTGACTTATTCACTAACTTCAGAAAGCATATAAAACATGGGTTGCCTCCCATGAAGCGCTTCTTTAGCGTCACTAGCTTGACGTTACTCCCTCATTATGGTGGTTGGTAGTGCTTGAAGTCCTCCCCCCTTGCTGTGGACTTGTATCCATTGGTTGTATCAATGATCTCTTCATGCTCCAGGGAGAGAACTCTATTGATAGTGAAGACCTTGGGTAGCTGAGATGGTACAGTAGGGAGATTAGGTGGAATATCTGGAAAGTAAGCTGAGATCACTCTATCACCTGGAGAGAAGTCCTCTGTAGGGATCTTTTTGTTCCTCCACTTCTTTGGAACCTTCTTCCTTGTGTCTTTAGAACCTACTTTGCTCTTGATGACTTCTTCTTCTGGGGGATTTTTGTTGCTTACTTCACATATCTCTGGGGGATCAGGTTCCTCCAGATTCTCTTTGAGTTGTGGCAACTGACTGTTTCCTTGTTCCTCATGCATGGGTTTCCCTAGATGGGTTGGGTGTGCTTCAGTACTTGCTTCCTCTTTTAACAGTTCATCATGATGTTTGTTTGGTTTTTTGTATTCTTGGTCTTCTTCTTGTGAGAGTTTGAAGACCTTAAAGCTGAGTTGCTCATCATGAATCCTCAGTATTAGCTCCCCTTTTTCCACATCTATGAGTGCTCTAGCAGTAGCTAGGAATGGCCTCCCCAATATGATTGGGTGTAGGTGACTCTCTTCCATGTCCAGGATGACAAAGTTTGTTGGGAGAAAGTATTTTCCAACGTTGAGCAGCACGTTTTCCACAACTCCTATTGCTTGCATTTGAGTCTTGTCAGCCAGCCTTATCACCACATCTGTGGGCAGTATCTCATTGATTTGCAGCCTTTTCACCAGAGACAAGGGTAGTAGATTGATGCTTGCCCCCAAATCACATAGTGCTTTATCAAAACATGTCTCCCCTATTGCACAAGGGATGTGAAAACTCCCTGGGTCTCTCCTTTTTGTGGGCAGCTCAGGTTGAATCAGGGTACTACATTCCTTGTTCATCACTATAGTCTGTCCTCCTTTGAGTGAGCTCTTTCTGGGAAGAAGCTCCTTCATGTATTTGATGAATGCTGGCATTTGCTAAATGGCCTTGATGAATGGTATGTTCACATTCAAAGATGCGAATAAGTCTAGGAACCTTGAGTATATTCTCTTTCCCACAGCACCCTTAAGCAGTTGGGGAAATGGTGCATATAGCCTCAGCAGTTCTTGTTGTGAGATTTCTGGTTCTTGGTGATCTCTTTCTGCCTCCTCCTTTGACTTGTTTGCAGGCTGGTTGGGTTGTTTGCCTTGCTTGTCTTCAGCTTCTTGATCACTTGTAGTGACCATTTTGCAATCCTCCCATCTTACTTTCTTTGCTTCTCCTCTTGGGTTTTTCTCCGTGTCACTTGGGAAGATATCAGTAGGCTTGGGAATCTTCTCAGCTAGGCATCCCACCTGGTATTCCAGCTTCTTGATGGACTCTCCCTGGTTCTTAATATTGGCTCGCACCTCCTCTTTAAACAACTTATCGTCTTGGATGTCTTTGCATATTCCTTCAAGTAAGGTTTCAAGCTTAGTGAGTCTTTCATCAATTGATGATTGATTGAGGGCAGAGGTGCTGTTTTGATGTTGATATGCCCTTTGGGATAATTGTTGGTGAGCTGCATTGTTGTTGGGGTTGTAACGCCTCTGTTCTTGACTTTGATCTTGCTGATTTTCCCACCCAAAGTTTGGGTGATTTCTCCATCCAGGGTTGTATGTTTTGGAGTATAGATCATGGCTTTGTCTAGGTGAATTCCCAATGTAGTTGGCTTGCTCAAGATCTCCCTCTCCCCCTTCAGCAACTCCTTCTTGGGCTGTTGATGAAGTGGTGATGGCTGCCACTTGATTCCTCTCCATCTTCTTAGTGAGGTCAGCTAACTTCTTGGTAATAAGCTTGTTTTAAGCCAGCAGAGCATCTACATTGTTAAGCTCTATCACTCCTCTAGTGTTCCCTCTCTCGGATGCATAGAAGTAGTCGTTCTCAGATACAGTCTCAATGACATCTATGGCCTCTTCAATGGTCTTCTTCTTGTTCAATGAGCCTCCAGAGGAATGATCTACAGCCTTCTTTGATTCATATGACAAGCCTTCATAAAAGATGTGCAGCTGCACCCATTCATTGAACATGTCTGATGGGCATCTCCTTGTTAAGTCTTTGAACCTCTCCCATGCTTCATATAGAGTCTCACCATCTTGTTGTCTGAAAGTTTGAACCTCAGCTCTCAGCCGGTTGATTCGTTGAGGAGGGTAAAATCTGGCCAAGAATTTGTTCACCACATCCTCCCAGGTTGTCAAACTCTCCTTGGGGAAAGCCTCCAGCCACTTGGCTGCCTTATCCTTGAGTGAGAATGGGAATAGAAGTAGTCTATAAGCGTCAGGGTGAACACCATTGGACTTCACTGTGTCACATATTCTCAGGAAGATGGTTAGATGTTGATTGGGGTCTTCTTAGACACCTCCTCCGAACGAGCAGTTGTTTTGGACAAGGGTGATGAATTGTGGTTTCAGTTCAAAGTTGTTGGCCTGGATTGTGGGTTTTTGGATGCTACTTCCGCAATTGCCTGGGTTTGGGTTGATGTAAGAGCTTAACACTCTTCTATCTTCCCCAGCATGATTCGCTCTACCTCCTCCCCCACGGTTATGAGCCTCTTCTTCATGTTGGTTCTCCATGTTGCCTTCCATGTTTGGTTCAAAATGTTCCTCAAAGTGTTCCTCCTCCTCTTCAGTACCAATCGCACGTTTCCCTCTTGCTTCCCTCCTTAATCTAAGGAAGGTCCTCTCAGGTTCAGAATCAAAGGATGTTGAAGCCCCGCTTCTTCTCCCTGTCATACAACCAACAAGTACAAGAAAGGAAAAATGTGTGCAAAAAGTATTGCTGACAGAATTACTGTTAGTTATGAGTGATGCAATATATCAAACAGTTAGCGGGTTAGCAAAATAAATGGCAAATAACAAAGAAAAAGAGAGTAGAGAGGGAAGGGGTGAAGTTAGCTGAGACACAAGGTGAATTAACCAAACAGAAAACTAAATAAACAAAACAAAATTGCTCAATCTAGTGATCTTCTAATTTAATAATTGTTGATGCACAATCAATCCCCGGCAACGGCGCCATAAACTTGATGCATGTTGGAAATTGTCTCTCAACAAATTCCCTTCGGCAAGTGTACCGAATGTGTCGTCAAGTAAAAACTCACAATAAAGTGAGGTCGAATCACACAAGGATTGATTGATCAAGCAACTTTAATTACAAGAATGTTCTAGTTGAACGAATTCAGAATATGGGTTGAGATTTGCAGAAAATAAAATGCTGGAATGTAAATAACAGAAAAGTAAATTCTAGAATTTAAAATGGCTGAAAGTAAATGACAGAAGTAAATTACAGAATTGTAAATGGGAGTGGGGGAATTGCTCATAAAAGTAAATGCAGAAATTAAAGAGAGTGGGTAAGATCAGAGATGGGGAGTTCATTGGGCATTAGGAGATGTTGCAATTCTCCGGATCAAGTTCATTTTCATCTCTTCCTCAATCAATGCACTCATTGATCTCCTTGGCAATCTTAATTGATTGAATTACAATTTCTTGCAATTCAATCTCTCAAATCTTGATTAATAGCCAATTCCTTGGTCAATTGCTCATGAGAAGAGATGAAGTGTGGTCACTGATTATACCACATACATTTCCCAAATCAAGTATTGAGAGGATTATAGTCACATATCCATCCAAACCCAATTTGGTCCAGCATGAGAAAGCATTTCTAGCTTGATCTCTTCATTCCTCTTTCAAGGCTCAGAAGAGATCCAAGTTTGAATAGCTTCTTTTCCAAGATAACTACCCAATGGGATGAAGATCGAAAGCTTTCAAGTAAAATCAAGAGAAAAGATAGAAGAAGAATAATGAAGACTAGTATTGATCCATCAAATTACAACAAAGCTCCCTAACCCAATGAAAGGGGTTTAGTTGTTCATAGCTCTAGAAATTGAAAACAAAGATGGAGAATACATCATGAAACTAGAAGTTGCAGAGAAAGTAAAAATACAGAGAGTCGTTCTATTCCTCTTTTCCAGCCCCTATATATACTACTCTTCTCAGCTTCTAGTGTGATTCTTCAAGTCTTGGGCCTTTGGATCTTGAGTTTGAAGCAGTTTCTTTTCTTCATTTGGGCTTGACTTTACTTGCAGAGAGAAAGTGCGCAGTGGGCATAGACTTCAGTTCAGGATGTTAGGGGTGCTAACCCGAGTGAAAATATATGTTCGAGAACGTTAGTGACACTTAACATTGTCACTAACGTTCCAATACACCCCTTTGCTTCACGTTGAATCCCATGTTAACTAGGTTAACGTGGCTTCCTAACGTGGCTTTGCTATCCTTCGAGAACGTTAGTGACACTCAACATTGTCACTAACGTTCCAATGTGCCCCTAGGTCTCACGTTATAGTCCACGTTAACTAGGTTAACGTAGCTTATAACGTTGCCATTCTCAGCCATCCCAACATTAGCGACAATGTTGAGTGTCACTAACGTTGGCTCATTCTTCAATTCTCATCGTTAGCTTTCACGTTAACTAACTTAACGTGGAAGTTAACGTGGCTCTTGGGGGTTGTGTGGTTGCTTCAACGTTAGTGACAATGTTGAATGTCACTAACGTTGTCGACAACTCTTCACTTCTCATCGTTAGCTTCCACATTAATCAAGTTAACGTGGGAGTTAACGTGGTGCTTTATATCATAGGCCAACGTTAGTGACAATGTTGAATGTCACTAACGTTGGCTTCTCTCCCCCTCCTTATCGTTAGAGGCCACGTTAACTAAGTTAACGTGGCTTTTAACGTGGCCTATTTATGAGCAATTGCCAACGTTAGTGACAATGTTGGGTGTCACTAACGTTGGCTCAACTTCTCTTCTCCACGTTAGAGTTCACGTTAACTTAGTTAACGTGATTCTTTAACGTGGTCGTTGATGGCTTTTGAGAGTGTTTAATTGGCAATTTACTTTTCTCTTTATCCTTGCAAGCTAGCTCCCCTTTCCTTGCTTCCTTTGGTCCTGAGATCAAGCAATAGAGTGCATCAAAGCTTTAGTCCAAGTCATGAGTAATGCAACCTAATATTTATCACTAAACTCATGCAAAATTCTCATGAAATTATGTAATATGCACCATGTATGCTTGAATCAAGTCATAAGTGAATATTTGCCCAAAACCATCTTATTTCCTAAGTAAATATATGAAACTACCCTAAAAACAGTAAAGAAAAGGTCAGTAAAACTTGCCAAAATGCCCTGGCATCAGTGGAGCATATGCTTGAAGTGATGCAAGAGTAGGTTCTGGTGTTCTCTTCCTCTTTCTTTTGTCCGACATCCTGAAAGTAGAATATGGTAGAATATAAGCAATTAAACACGTAGTATGAAGCAAATAGGAGCATATTTAGGATGCAAGATGGATGGCAAGTAATCATGATATGAACTTGAAATAGAAAACTTGGTTCGCAAGTAAGCCTAGAAAAATTGGAAACATAAACCAAGAATTCAGGATTCCAATCCTAATTATTGTGAGAAAATGAATATAATGTAAGGAGTTTGAATATTATGGTTTAACAAGAATGTAGGCACTTCTTAGGGTTATTGAGTTTTTTTTTTTAAATGACGTGCGAGCGCATGGTGCGTGTCCGCGTGTATTGATGGATTTGGGGATCGACGCGTACGCGCCTTAGGCGCTTACGCATGGGTGGTGAAAGTCAGTAAGGATGCGTGCGCGTACGGTGCGCGCACGCGTGCAAGGAGTTGGGCTGGAGGCATGGTGCTGGCCCAGAGTAGGCGCAACTCTCTGGACTTAGCCTGGAAGTTGCGTCACTAGATCGCCGCGCACGCGGCATGTGTGCAAGCGCGCACATTTTCTTATAAAAGCATGTGCACGCAGGCGCGCAGTGCGCGTTCGCGCGGTGGAGGTTGGGCCTGGGGCCTAGTAATGGCCCAACGCCAGCATAAGTCTCTGGAGGATGTATAGGCTGCTGCCACCAGCCTAGGGACGCGTACGCAGCAAGTACGCGTCCGCGTGCTTTCCCTTGATGGCGGAAGAGGCGCGCACGCACATAGTGCGCGTCCGCGTGTTACGAGTTAGGCTAGAGGCACAATGTTCGCCCAAGATAGGCCCAACGCTCTGGAAGGTGTTTGGTGGTGCATCCGCTCATGGACGCGTGCGCGCGCGTCCTCCCCTCCTTTTTTAATTTTTTTTATTTTTTTTTCAAAGAAATTCCTAAAAGCTCTAAATTGCCCAAAAACTCCCCATCGTGCCTACAACTCCTTATTCAGTCAAAAACCAGACACTTTATAAAATGCCTGTTGGTTTTGAGATTTATTCCATTACTACTAAGCACAACATACATGTTAATATGCTAGCAACTACTCTTCACAAACAAGCTAATTATGAAATGAAAACCTACCTACAATGGTAACTCAAATCACTTATTAAACAAAATTAGAAGAGAGTGGAAAGAGTTTACCATGGTGGGGTGTCTCCCACCTAGCACTTTTAGTTTAAGTCCTTAAGTTGGACATTTGGTGGAGTCCTTGCTATGGTGGCTTATGCTTGAACTCTTCTTTGAATCCCCACCAGTGTTTGCTCTTCCAATAGCCTCCGGGATCCCAATTTAAACGTAAAAGGCCTTCAAAGGGGCCCAAACAAGTGACAAGGCCCCTAAGTTGATAGTGCTCTATGTATGTTCTGGGGTCCCATACTTTGTTTGTCAACCCCCTTTCTTCTTGATCTTCATGCTTCCATTTGGGTGGCAAACTCATTGAATTCTCAATTAGGCCTCCAAACATTCTCCTAGACCCATGCAATTTGGTTCTACACCACCCATTGCCATTCAACCTTGAGCAAGCACCCATCATGAACTTAGAGTGATGTTTCCAAGCACTACATGACTTTTTCTTACTCCCCAATCCACAAAGAGCTCTAAGTTGCCCATCCGTCTTAAGCAAACCATATTCAAGTGGAAAAGTAAAGATTAGAGATAAGAATTTTACCCTCTTGAATGTTATGTTGGATGGTGACTTAGGAAGGGGTGGTCCCAATGATCTTGCAAGCTCCACTCCCTTGTACTCTTCCTTGATTACCTTCACCTCTTCACAAGCTTCTTCAATTTCAACCTCTTCCTCTTGGTGGCTTCCTTCCAATTCAATCTCTTCTTCATTGCTTACCAACGGCATGGGAGGTTGTGCATCTTCTTCCTTGATCTCAATTTTAAGCCCAATGGGAGGGGATTCAATTGTAGATAAGAAATTCTCAATGATTGAATCCATCTCTTGATCAACCTCTTCTAATCTTTCATTACTCATACTATGCTTTGGATGTTGCGCATTATCCTCCCCAACATCATTGTCAAGTCTAATGGAAGAGACTTCAACAACTTCCATAAGATCATCAATAATATCACTTGGTGTGGAAGTGTTCTCAAGCTTGAAATCCACCTCTTGTTTAGCTTCCTTTAACTCTTCACCCTTTTCTTCTTCTTCAATGATCTCTTCCTCCTCCACTTGTTGCAGGACATATCCCATCTCCTTGTCCTCATGTTGGGATCCTAAAATCTCCTTCATGCTCATTTCTTCGATTGATTTCTCACATTCATCCGTGGGTATGCTTTGCTTATTGTATGAATCCTA
The DNA here is from genome assembly GCF_014773155.1 of Arachis stenosperma. Lineage (NCBI taxonomy): Eukaryota > Viridiplantae > Streptophyta > Magnoliopsida > Fabales > Fabaceae > Arachis > Arachis stenosperma. The sequence goes on from NC_080381.1 coordinate 99,005,138, forward strand.
AGATTCCATCTTTTGACGGATGGTTGCTTGAAGTCGATCTATTTCTTCCTTGAAACAATCCCTTGATTCTTGTTTCGCCTTGCTAACATAAGTGGGATCGTATGGCTCTTGGATTGATGGACATTGATATGCTTCCATGGAGGTTCGTGGTGGAGAGGGGAAATCATGATATAGTTGGAAAGGAGGTTCGTCAAAGCTTGGAGTGGGAAGTTATTTTGGTTATTGGTAGAAGGTTGAATTATACGGGACATAGATTCTTGGAGGGTAGAGGTGAAACTAGTGAGTGCGGTTTGGAGCTCTTCTTACTCTTGAAAAATGATACCAAGTGTATCATTCATGGAGACTTGGTTTGGAGGGTAAAGATGTTGGAGTGGTGGTGATTCAAGGGTTGCTTGTTCATAATCGTCACAAGGGTATGCATAGGGGGAATATAGATTTGGATCATATGCAGGCAATTGGTGGAAATAAGATGTGGGTTGAGAATATGGTGCATAGAATGATGGTGGTTGAGTGGTATAACCATGATAAGAATCATCATATCCATAAGAATGATATGCATTATAGGAAGGATTACCATCATAATAACTTGAAGGGGAAGGTTGCCATGATGATTGCTCGTATGGATATGGCTCCCTTCCTAAGAATTCATCTCTCCCATAATGTGAGCCATCATTCAAGTTTTCATTGCCTACAACATAGCCATAGTCATATCCGAAACCACAAGGACGAGAATTCATAGTGGCAACTAGGAATAAAACTAATAGAGATCTAAAACTAATGAAAACTAACAAACAAATAAAAGACAAACATATTCACAATATTCACATATTTACATTATCCAAAAACATGGCACTCATGTGCATTCCCTGGCAACGGTGCCATTTTGATAAATGAATTTCTGCCGGTATAGAAATTATCAAGTAACCAATCGTAGTATAGCCTAAACCGACGCAAAATCCATTATCAAAGTAATTCTACAATCTATAATCGAGAGTATTAATCTCCCGAGTCGTTCTTCCCTAGGAATGCTACAAGGATGCATGCTATTGGTTAAGTGGTCTTTTGTGGCTTGAAGAGTGTGGCATAAAAGTGCTAATAAAAGAAAACAACAATCAAACAATATTAAAAGCCTTGGCCAAGGTTGAACATTGGAAGTTCCATCACTATAGCTTCCTTCAATTGTGATAACAAAGGAGTGTTGCTTCACTTAGTTAACCCCTAATCATAGAGAAAAGTCAAGTAAAAGTAACTAACTTGAGCCACAAGTCCTAGTCTTACCCTAGGGAAGTCTAGCTTTAGTGCACTCTAAGTCAATTAGCAATTCTCAATTCTTAATCAACAATTGACATCCATTATTCAAGTGTCTCCAATGACTCAACCACTAGGCCAAGTGAGGGGATGCTACTCCATATCTAAAGTTGGCATTTTCTCAAACATTTGGAGAACAAGAATGAAAGACATAGTAAAATTGAGAAGAGATTTAGAATCAAAGTAATTCAACACAAGAGATTAACAACAATCAACAATGAACAACAATGAAAATGAGATCTTCAATGAATTAATAGAATCCAAAACAACAAAGTTAAATCTAAGATCTATGAGAATTGAACAATTACAAACACTAATTGAGATTAGAGAAGAGGATCTACAACATGAACAAAGTAAATTGAGAGTTGCAATGGATCTCACCAAGGAATGGTTGAGAATTGAGGAAATGAAGATGAACCCTAGAGAGAGGTTGGAGTCTCTCTCCCTACAAATGCAACTAACTAAAAATATCTAAGAAAACTTGTGGAATGAGTGTGTGGATGTGAATGTGTATCAATCCCCTTCAATCCTTGGTTCTTATATGCAGTTTGGCGCCAAAGTTGGTTGCTGAAACCCTCCAAAATCGCCAGGCACGTGTTGCAATAACAGAATCACGTGATGCCTACGACGCGTGTGCGCACGGTATGCGTCCGCGTTCCTGGTTGATTCCGCAATGTGCGCGCGAGCGCCTTGTGCGCGTGCGCGTGCGCGTGCTTGGCCGAGATCAATTCTTTGGCTTCTTGTGCTTCTCTCCACTTGCATGCTTCCTTCTTTGCTCCTTTGATCCATGCCTAGCCTATTTCAGCCTAAGATTACTAGCAAACACATCAAGGCATCTTATGGAATCAAGGATGAATTAAAATTATCAAATTAAAGACTTAAAAAGCATGTTTTTACACTTAAGCACAAATACGGGAGAGATAACAAAACCATGCTAATTCATAGGCTAAATGCGAGAAAAGGTCATTAAAATACTCTAAATTCAATACAAGATAAACCCTAAAAATGGGGTTTATCATTGTGCGAGCGCGAAGCTACCCTCGCGCCCCTAGCGCAAATCATGTCACGCGTCCGCGTGACCGACCGTCCGCGTCATTTCCTTCAAGGGCCCTCCGCGCGACCGCGTGCACCACGCGTCCACGTCGCTTGCGCCGCCCAACTCATTCAAATCTGCCAGATTGTCTTATCTTTTCCCAGCCCAATCTTCTTTCTTCCTTCTTCCTCCCTTCTCTCTCCCTTCTTTCTCCATTCTACTCTCCCTTATCCACCACCATTATCAAGGTTTTTCTTTTCTTCTCCTCTACTTACTTTTTCATTCTTCTTCTTATTTTCATGTTTTTTTATCTTTCTCTTCTACTTTCCCTATCCATGTTTTCTTTTTCTTTCCTCTTCCTCCTATTGGTGTTGGAGATTTATTTGGGTCATTATTTTTATATGTTGCTTGTGGATTGTTTAGAACTTGTTTAACAATTATATATTATTTTTATAAGGGTTACTTGCATGTTTGATAAACCACTATTTTATGGTTTATCTTATGCTCAATTGAGTAGTTTTTATCAACTCTTTACTCACTTATTCATACAATTCGCATGTTTTACATTTGCCTTCCTAATTATGTGCTTTGATTGAAAACATGCTTCTTTGATCTTATATTTGCTTATTATTAATCCTCTGTTATGATCATTAGATGCCTTGATATGTGTGTTAAGTGTTTTCAGATATTATAGGGCAGGAATGGCTTGGAGGATGGAAAGGAAGCATGCAAAAGTGGAAGGAATACAAGAAGTTGGAGAAACTGCAAAGCTGTCAGCCTGACCCTCTCGCACTTAAACGACCATAACTTGAGCTACAAAAGTCCAAATGACGCGGATCCAGTTGCGTTGAAAAGCTAACGTCCGGGGCTTCGATTTGATATATAATATGCCATAGTTGCTCTGACGAGAGGCGACGCAAACGCGTCATCCACGCGGCCGCGTCGCAGTGACAAAAAACCAGCGTGGCAGATTTCTTCTCCAGCGATTTCTGGGCTGTTTTCGGCCCAGAAAACTCAGATTAGAGGCTATAAAGTAGAGGGATTGCATCCATTCAGATTATGCACTCATAATTCACTTTTTACAATTTTAGATGTAGTTTTTAGAGAGAGAGGTTCTCTCCTCTCTCTTAGGATTAGGATTTAGGACTTCTCTTAGTTTTAGGAGTGACTCTCAATCCTAGGTTTAATGTTCCTTTCTATTTAATTTCGTTTCTATTTTTATTCACCTTGGTACTTTGATTGAAATTTATCTTTTGAATTTGGCTTATGACTTTCATGTTAGGATTTTCTTAATTAATGTTATTTGAGATATTTCAATTTATGATTGTTTCTTTTTATTATCCCCAATCTGAAGATATTGCTATTCTAGTAGATTTAGTTTTTCCCCTTTTGGCCTTGGTTAAATAATTGGTGACTCTTGAGTTATCAAACTCATTGTTAGTTGAGAATTAGAATTAATTCATCCACTTAACTTACCTTCATAGTTAGAGGTTAACAAAGTGGGAGAAAAATCTAATTCTCATCACAATTGATAAGGATAACTAGGATAGGACTTCCAGTTCTTACACCTTGCCAAGAGTTTATTTTACAGTCATTCATTTACTTTTATTGCTTTGAAAATATACTTGTGCCCATTGCCCAACTAACCTTTTATCTTAATCCAAAACCCCAAACACACTTTTTCATAACCAATAATAAGAATATACCTCCCTGCAATTCCTTGAGAAGACGACCCGAGATTTAAATACTCGGTTAACAATTTTTAAAGGGGTTTGTTACTTGTGACAACCAAAACGTTTGCATGAAGGGATTTCTGTCGGTTTAGAAACTATATCTACAACGCGACTGTTTTTATGAAATTCTTTACTGGAAAAAATCTCAACGTCAAAATGGCGCCGTTGCCGGGGAATTGTAAATGTGTGCCTTATTATTGGTTATTGTAAATATTTTTCAAAAAAAAAATATTTTTCTTTTTCTTGTTTATTTGTTTCTCCTTTTTCCCCCTTATTTCTGATAACTACTATGAATTCTCACTCCTCTCGCTTTGAGTTTGGTTCTAACTTTGTTGAAGGAAATAGAAACCACAGCAGGGATATGCATCAAGGTCAGACCAATCAAGGATGGATGGAGCCAAGAGGATCTAATCAACCCTTTAGGCAACAACACCATCCTAGATATCATGGACAAAGACCAGGCTACAATGCATCCCAAGCTGATAGATATGGTGGACCACCTTGTAGCTACCAACAAGCCCCACCCTATGCTCAGAGATCATCCTTTCAACACAACCTCAACCCACAAAACTCACAAGCCCCTTTTCGCCATTCACCTCCATATGACCCTAACCCTCAACCACCATACCAACCACCTTATGAGCCATATGAACCATATATAGAACCACCCCAATTCCAACCCAATTACTCACAAAAACTGCCACCTCAATATTCACCATCTCCATATCCATCAATCCAAGAGCACTATGATCCTATTTATGAAAGTCGAGTGTATCAAGAGACAAAGGATCATCTCAAGGAAACAGTGGATCGATGTCAGGCAACCATTCATCAATTGGGGCAAGCAATAATGAGTCAATTAGCTTCTCGGTGTTCAATTATACAAGGATCAGCCACAACTCCATGTGGACAGTCTAGTGAAGAGCGTAGCATGAAGGAGATACCAGAAACCCCAGTGAACAAGACAGAGAATGAATTCATACTAGAAAGAGTAGAAGAAGCTGTCATTGTTCAAGAAGAAGAAGAAGCGGTTGAAGACTTAGGAGATGCAGAACCTCCATGGGAAAGTCAAGACATCGAGCCTCCTTCCAAGACGGTTGAAATTGATGCTGAGGAGGGTGTACAACCTCCAAGGCATACCACAGTTGAAGACTTGGAAGAGGTTGCTCAAGTGATGGAGATTCAAGAAGAAGAAGGACAACCTACCATGCCCTTGGAAAGCAATGAAGAGGAGATTGAATTAGAAGAGAGCCTGATGAGCGGATAATTTGTATACTTTTTGGCATTGTTTTTAGTATGTTTTTGATATGATATAGTTAGTTTTTAGTATATTTTTATTAGTTTTTAATTAAAATTCACTTTTTTGGACTTTACTATGAGTTTGTGTGTTTTTCTGTGATTTCAGGTATTTTCTGGCTGAAATTGAGGGACCTGAGCAAAAATCTGATTCTGAGACCAAAAAGGACTGCAGATGCTGTTGGATTCTGACTTCCCTGCATTCGAAGCGGATTTTCTGGAGCTACAGAAGCCTAATTGGCGCGCTCTCAACGGCGTTGGAAAGTAGACATCCTGGGCTTTCCAGCAATATATAATAGTCCATACTTTGCCCAAGATTTGATGGCCCAAACCGGCGTTCAAAGTCACCTCAAGGAATCCCAGCGTTAAACGCTGGAACTGGCACCCAAATGGGAGTTAAACGCCCAAACTGGCACCAAAGCTGGCGTTTAACTCCAAGAAGAGTCTCTACACGAAATTGCTTCATTGCTCAGCCCAAGCACACACCAAGTGGGCCCGGAAGAGGATTTTTATGTCATTTACTCATTTCTGTACACCCTAGGCTACTAGTTTCTTATAAGTAGGACCTTTTACTATTGTATAGAAATCTTTTGATCACTTTTAGATCTCTAGATCATCTTTGGACATTTTAGTTCTTAGATCATTGGGAGGCTGGCCATTCGGCCATGCCTAGACCTTATGCTTATGTATTTTCAACGGTGGAGTTTCTACACACCATAGATTAAGGTGTGGAGCTCTGCTGTACCTCGAGTATTAATGCAATTACTATTGTTCTTTCATTCAAATTCCGCTTGTTCTTTATCCAAGATATCACTTGTTCTTCAACATGATGAAGGTGATGATTGACGCCCATCACCATTCTCACTCATGAACAAAGTGACTGACAACCACTCTTGTTCTACAAGCATTTGAGGCTTGGTGAATATCTCTTGGATTCCTGATTGCACGATGCATGGTTGATCGCCTGACAACCGAGTGCTCGCCTGACAAACGAGCCAACCATTCCGTGAGATCAGAGTCTTCGTGGTATAGGCAAGAACTGATGGCAGCATTCAAGAGAATCCGGAAGGTCTAACCTTGTCTGTGGTATTCTGAGTAGGATTCAATGATTGAATGACTGTGACGTGCTTCAAACCTGTAACCTACTGGGCGTTAGTGACAGACGCAAAAGAGTTATTCTATTCCGGTAGGGGAGGGAACCACACCGGTGATTGGCAGCACTGTGATAGAGTGTGTGCATTAGCTTTCACTGCGAGGATGGGAGGTAGCTGCTGACAACAGTGAGACCCTATACGAGCTTGCCATGGAAAGGAGTAAGAAGGGTTGGATGAAGACAGTAGGAAAGCAGAGAGACGGAAGGGAAGGCATCTTCATGCGCTTATCTGAAGTTCCTACCAATGGATTACATAAGTATCACTATCTTTATCTTTTATGTTATTTTCGTTCATCACCATATATATCTGAGTTTGCCTGACTAAGATTTACAAGATGACCATAGCTTGCTTCAATACTAACAATCTCCGTGGGATCGACCCTTACTCACGTAAGGTTTATTACTTGGACGACCCAGTGCACTTGCTGGTTAGTTGTGCAAAGTTGTGTAATGCCATGGTATTGGGCTACCACGTTTTTGGAGCCATTACCAGGGATTATGAGAGTTGTGAAAAAGTATAGTTCACAATTTCGCGCACCAAGTTTTTGGCGCCGTTGCCGGGGATTGTTCTAGTTTTGAGCAAGCCTTTGGTAACATCAGTGCCAAGATCCGGCAACAACATCAAATTTTTGGTGTTATTGCCCGGGATTGTTCAGGCTGGACAACTGACGGTTCATCTTGTTGCTTAGATTAGGTACTTTTTTTTCGAAATTCTTGAAGATGAATTCTAGAGTTTCATGATGATTTGTTGAAATCTGGCTGGCTGAGAAGCCATGTCTAATCTGATTGGACCGAGGTTTCAACTTATCACCACAAGAGCTTGTTGATTTCATATCAATCTTGCTTTTGGAGCAGTGATTTGCTAAGGCTTGGCTGACCTTTGGTCATGTCTAGTGTTTTGGACCGAAGCTTTCTTTGGAAGCTTGGCTGGCTGTGAAGCCATGTCTAATTCCTGGACCGGAGTCTTAGACTAGCATTGCACTGATTCCTGGAATTCTCATTAAGAATTTTGATACCTTCTTTTTCCACTTAATTTTCGAAAAACACAAAAAAATTAAAAAATTAAAAAAATCATAAAATTCAAAAATATTTCTTGTTTGAGTCTAGTGTCTCATCCGAAGTTTGGTGTCAATTGCATGCATTCATATGTCTTAGTGATCTTCAAGATGTTCTTGATGATTCACTTGCTCTGATCTTTGAATTCTATTGACTTGAGTATTTTGTGTGTCTCATATGCATTTTCAGTTCATTAGTGTCAGTAGTATACAAACTGCTAAGTTTGGTGTCTTGCATGCATTGTTATTTGATTCTTGTTGCATTTTAATTATTAAAAATCCAAAAATATTTTTAATTTGTGTATTTTCAAGTCAATGATACAAGGGATTGAAGATTCAGAACACACTGCAGAGGAATTATACAGAAAAAGCTGAGCATTCAAAAATGCCCAGTGAAGAAGGCAGACTGGCGTTTAAACGCCAGCCAGGGCACCTGGTTGGGCGTTTAACGCCCAAAGAGGTAGCATTTTGGGCGTTAAACGCCAGAATGTATACCATTCTGGGCGTTTAACGCCAGGATGGTGCTAGGGGGAAGATTTTGTTTTCAAATCAATTTTTTTCAAGTTTTTCAAAATCAAATCTTTTTCAAATCAAATCTTTTCACTCAAATGTTTTCAAAATTAATTTCTTTCCTTTCAAAGATACTTACTAACAATTAATGATTTGATTGAACATTTTTTGCCTTTTCTGTTAAGGAAGGTTTTATGTTTGAATCATATCTTTTCTTGTTAGGCAAGTCACTAATTTTCCAAATCAAATCTTTTAAAATAATTTTCAAAACATATCTTTTAAAATGGTTTTCAAATCATATCTTCTCAATCACATCTCTTTAAGACAATAACCTTTCAATCATATTTTTTTTATCATATCTTTTTCAAATTAGTTTTCAATCAAATCTTTTTAGTTTCTAATTTCAAAATCTTTTTCAAAAATCACTTGATTTCTCTTCCACTTTCAATTTTCGAAAATTATCAATCAAATTTTCAAAATGTTTTCAAAATCTTTTAATTGAATTTTCGAAAATCCTCTTCCCTCCTTCTCACATCCTTCTATTTATGGAGTACCACTCCTTCTAAATGCACAATTCGAACCTTATCTAATTAAAGTTCGAATTCTTCTTCTCCTTCTTCTTTCCATTTCTCTTTTCCTCTGACATTTCAAGGAATCTCTATACTGTGACATAGAGGATTCCACATTTTCTTTTTCTCTTCTCTTTCATATGAGCAGGAGCAGAGACAAAGACATTCTTGTTGAAGCTGATCCTGAACCCGAAAGGACCTTGAAGAGAAAGCTAAGAGACGCCAAAGCACAACTCTCTTTAGAGGACCTGACCGAATTCTTCAAAGAAGAAGAACCCATGGCAGCCGAAAACAACAACAATGCCAACAATGCAAGGAAGGTGCTGGGTGACTTTACTGCACCTACTCCCGACTTCTATGGGAGAAGCATCTCTATCCCTGCCATTGGAGCAAACAACTTTGAGCTTAAGCCTCAATTAGTTTCTCTAATGCAACAGAATTGCAAGTTCCATGGACTTCCAATGGAAGATCCTCATCAGTTTTTAGCTGAATTCTTGCAAATCTGTGACACAGTCAAGACTAATGGGGTAGACCCTGAAGTCTATAGACTGATGCTATTCCCTTTTGCTGTAAGAGACAGAGCTAGAATATGGTTGGATTCTCAACCTAAAGAAAGCCTGGACTCTTGGGAAAAGCTAGTCAATGCCTTCTTGGCAAAGTTCTTTCCACCACAAAGATGGAGTAAGCTTAGAGTGGAAGTCCAAACCTTCAGATAGAAGGATGGAGAATCCCTCTATGAAGCTTGGGAAAGATACAAACAATTAATCAGAAGATGTCCTTCAGACATGCTTTCTGAATGGAGCATCATAGGTATTTTCTATGATGGTCTCTCTGAACTATCTAAGATGTCCTTGGATAGCTCTGCTGGAGGATCTCTTCATCTGAAGAAGACGCCCGCAGAAGCTCAAGAATTGATTGAAATGGTTGCAAATAACCAATTCATGTACACTTCTGAAAGGAATCCTGTGAACAATGGGACTAGTCAGAAGAAAGGAGTTCTTGAGACTGACACTCTGAATGCCATATTGGCTCAGAACAAGATATTGACTCAACAAGTCAATTTGATTTCTCAAAGTCTGTCTGGAATGCAAAATGCACCAAACAGTACAAAGGATGCTTCATCTGAGGAAGAAGCTTATGATCCTGAGAACCCTTCCATGGAAGAGGTGAATTACCTAGGAGAACCCTATGGAAATACCTACAATTCTTCATGGAGAAATCACCCAAATCTCTCATGGAAGAATCAAGAGAGACCTCGACAAGGTTTCAATAACAATAATGGTGGAAGAAACAGGTTTATCAATGGCAAGCCTTTTCCATCATCTTCTCAGCAACAGACAGAGAGTTTTAAGCAGAATACTTCTGACTTAGCAACAATGGTCTCTGATCTAATAAAGACCACTCAAAGTTTCATGAATGAAACAAGGTCCTCCATTAGAAATTTGGAAGGACAAGTGGGTCAGCTGAGCAAGAAAGTTACTGAACTCCCTCCTAGTACTCTCCCAAGTAATACAGAAGAAAATCCAAAAGGAGAGTGCAAGGCCATCAACATGGCCGAATATGGAGAGGAAAGAGAGGAAGAAGACGCCACTGAGAAAGACCCCAGTGGGCGTGCACCACTCTCCTCTGAGTTCCTCAATGAGGAACCTTGGGAATCTGAGGCTCAAAATGAGACCATAGAGATTCCATTGGACTTACTTCTGCCATTCATGAGCTCTGATGAGTATTCTTCCTCTGAAGAGGATGAGTATGTTACTGAAGAGCAAGTTGCTAAATACCTTGGAGCAATCATGAAACTAAATGACAAGTTATTTGGAAATGAGACTTGGGAGGATGAACCTCCCTTGCTCACCAAAGAACTGGATGACTTGTCTAGGCAGAAACTGCCTCAAAAGAGTCAGGATCCTGGGAAGTTTTCTATACCTTGTACCATAGGCACCATGACCTTCAAGAAGGCCTTGTGTGACTTAGGGTCAAGTGTGAACCTCATGCCCCTCTCTGTAATGGAGAAATTAGGGATCTTAGAGGTGCAAGCTGCAAGAATCTCATTAGAGATGGCAGACAACTCAAGAAAACAAGCCCGTGGACTTGTAGAGGATGTTCTGGTTAAAGTTGAAGACCAGTACATTCCTACTGATTTCATAGTCCTAGAGACTGGGAAGTGCATGGATGAATCCATCATCCTTGGCAGACCCTTCCTAGCCACAGCAAAGGCTGTGATTGATGTTGACAGAGGAGAGTTAATCATTCAAGTGAATGAAAAAATCCTTGGTGTTTAAGGCCCAAGGATATCCCTCTGTCATCATGGAGAGGAAGCATGAAGAGCTCCTCTCAAAACAGAGCCAAACAGAGCCCCCACAGTCAAACTCTAAGTTTGGTGTTGGGAGGCTACAACCAAACTCTAAGTTTGGTGTTGAAACCCCACATTCAAACTCTAAGTTTGGTGTTGGGAGGTTTCAACACGGTTCTGAGCATTTCTGAGGCTCCATGAGAGCCCTCTGTCAAGCTAATGACATTAAAGAAGCGCTTGTTGGGAGGCAACCCAATGTTTTATAATTAATTATTTTCTTTTGTTATTTTATCTTTTTTGTAGGTTGATGATCATAAGAAGTCACAAAAACAATGAAAAAAGCAAAAACAGAATGAAAAACAGGAAGAAAACAGCACACCCTGGAGGAGAAGAAACTGGCGTTCAAACGCCAGTAATGCTAGCTGTTGGGCGTTTAACGCCCAGTCTGGCACCATTCTGGGCGTTTAACGCCAGAAAGGGGCACCAGACTGGCGTTAAACGCCAGTAAAGGGCAACAACCTGGCGTTAAACGCCAGGAATGGGCACCAGCCCAGCGTTTAACGCCAGAAATGGCTCAAAACGTGATTTTGAGCAACATTTAGTGCAGGGATGACTTTTCCTTGACACTACAGGATCTGTGGACCCCACAGGACCCTACCATCACTCTCTCTCTTCTTCCCCCATTCACCAATCACCTCAACACCTCTTCCCCAAAAACCCCTCACCTATCAAATCCCATCTTTCTCTTCACCACTCACATCCATCCTTCATAAAACCCCACCAACCTCACCCTTCAAATTCAAACCACTTTCCCTCCCAAACCCACCCATAATGGCCGAACCTTTACCCCCTCTCTCCTATAAATACCCTTCTTCAACTCTTCATTTTCACACAACCTAAACCCCCTTTCTTACCCTTCTTGGCCGAACACACTACCATCTCCCTTCTTCCTCATTTCTTCTTCTACTCTCTTCTTTCTTCTTTTGCTCGAGGACGAGCAAACATTTTAAGTTTGGTGTGGTAAAAGCATTGCTTTTTGTTTTTCCATAACCATTTATGGCATCCAAGGCCGGAGAAACCTCTAAAAAGAGGAAAGAGAAGGCAAAAGCTTCCACCTCCGAGTCATGGGAGATGGATAGATTCCTCTCAAGGGTGCATCAAGACCACTTCTATGAAGTTGTGGCCTTGAAGAAGGTGATCTCCGAGGTCCCCTTTTCACTCAAAAAGGGTGAATATCCGGAGATCCGCCATGAGATCCGAAGAAGAGGTTGGGAAGTTCTTACCAACCCCATTCAACAAGTCGGAATCTTGATGGTTCAAGAGTTCTATGCCAATGCATGGATCACAAAGAACCATGACCAAAGTGTGAACCCGAATCCAAAGAATTATCTCACTATGGTTTGGGGGAAATACTTGGATTTTAGTCCGGAGAGTGTGAGGGTGGCGTTCAACTTGCCTATGATGCAAGGAGATGAGCATCCTTACACTAGAAGGGTCAACTTTGATCAAAGGTTGGACCAAGTCCTCACAGTCATATGTGAAGAGGGCGCACAATGGAAGCAAGATTCAAGAGGAAAGCCGGTCCAATTGAGAAGGCATGACCTCAAGCCCGTGGCTAGAGGATGGTTAGAGTTCATACAACGCTCAATCATCCCCACTAGCAACCGGTCCGAAGTTACCATAGACCGGGCCATCATGATCCATAGTATCATGATTGGAGAAGAAATAGAGGTTCATGAGGTTATAGCCCAAGAACTCTATAAGGTGGCGGACAAGACCTCCACCTTGGCAAGGTTAGCCTTTCCTCATCTCATTTGTCACCTCTGTTATTCAATTGGAGTTGACATAGAGGGAGACATTCCCATTGATGAGGACAAGCCCATCACCAAGAAAAGGATGGAGTACACAAGAGATCTCACTCATCATGAGATCCCTGAGATTCCTCAAGGGATGAATTTTCCTCCACAAAACTATTGGGAGCAACTAAACACCTCCCTAGGAGAACTAAGTTCCAACATGGGACAACTGAGGGTGGAGCATCAAGAACACTCCATCATCCTTCATGAAATTAGAGAAGATCAAAGAATCATGAGGGAGGAGCAACAAAGACAAGGAAGAGACATTGAGGAGCTCAAGCACTCCATAGGATCTTCAAGAGCAAGAAAGAGCCGCCATCACTAAGGTGGACCCGTTCTTTGATTTCCTTGTTATTGTTCTTCTGTTTTTTCGAATTTTAATGCTTATGTTTATCCATGTTTGTGTCTTATGATCATTAGTGTCTTGGTGTCTATGCCTTAAAGTTATGAATGTCCTATGAATCCATCACCTTTCTTCAATAAAAACGTGCCTAATTGATAAAAGAAAGAATTGCATGAATTTTGAATTTTATAATAGTTTAATTATTTTGATGTGGTGGCAATATTTTTGTTCTCTGAATGTATGCTTAAACAGTGCATATGTCTTTTGAATTTGTGGTTCATGGATGTTGGCTCTTGAAAGAATGATGAAAAAGGAGACATGTTACTGAGGATCTGAAAAATCAATAAAATGATTCTTGAAGCAAGAAAAAGCATTTCAAAAAAAAAAAAAAAAAACCGAAAAAAAAAAACGAAAAAAAAAGAGAAAGGAATAAGAGTTGTGATCCAAGGCAATAAGAGTGTGCTTAAGAACCCTGGACACCTCTAATTGGGGACTTTAGCAAAGCTGAGTCACAATCTGAAAAGGTTCACCCAATTATGTGTCTGTGGCATGTATGTATCCGGTGGTAATACTGGAAGACAGAGTGCTTTGGGCCACAGCCAAGACTCAATAAATAGCTATGTTCAAGAATCATCATACTTTACTAAGAGAATCATTAACACTATCTGGATTCTAAGTTCCTAAAGAAGCCAACCATTCTGGATTTCAAAGGATAGAGTGAGATGCCAAAACTGTTCGGAGGCAAAAAAGTTAAAAGCCCCGCTCATCTGATTAATACTGATCTTCACAGATGTTTTTGGAATTCATTGCATATTCTCTTCTTTTTATCTTATTTGATTTTCAGTTGCTTGAGGACAAGCAACAATTTAAGTTTGGTGTTGTGATGAGCGGATAATTTGTATACTTTTTGGCATTGTTTTTAGTATGTTTTTGATATGATATAGTTAGTTTTTAGTATATTTTTATTAGTTTTTAATTAAAATTCACTTTTCTGGACTTTACTATGAGTTTGTGTGTTTTTCTGTGATTTCAGGTATTTTCTGGCTGAAATTGAGGGACCTGAGCAAAAATCTGATTCTGAGACCAAAAAGGACTGCAGATGCTGTTGGATTCTGACCTCCCTGCATTCGAAGCGGATTTTCTGGAGCTACAGAAGCCCAATTGGCGCGCTCTCAATGGCGTTGGAAAGTAGACATCCTGGGCTTTCCAGCAATATAATAGTCCATACTTTGCCCAATATTTGATGGCCCAAACCGGCGTTCAAAGTCACCTCAAGGAATCCCAGCGTTAAACGCTGGAACTGGCACCCAAATGGGAGTTAAACGCCCAAACTGGCACCAAAGCTGGCGTTTAACTCCAAGAAGAGTCTCTACACGAAATTGCTTCATTGCTTAGCCCAAGCACACACCAAGTGGGCCCGGAAGAGGATTTTTATGTCATTTACTCATTTCTGTACACCCTAGGCTACTAGTTTCTTATAAGTAGGACCTTTTACTATTGTATAGAAATCTTTTGATCACTTTTAGATCTCTAGATCATCTTTGGACATTTTAGTTCTTAGATCATTGGGAGGCTGGCCATTCGGCCATGCCTAGACCTTATGCTTATGTATTTTCAACGGTGGAGTTTCTACACACCATAGATTAAGGTGTGGAGCTCTGCTGTACCTCGAGTATTAATGCAATTACTATTGTTCTTTCATTCAAATTCCGCTTGTTCTTTATCCAAGATATCACTTGTTCTTCAACATGATGAAGGTGATGATTGACGCTCATCACCATTCTCACTCATGAACAAAGTGACTGACAACCACTCTTGTTCTACAAGCATTTGAGGCTTGGTGAATATCTCTTGGATTCCTGATTGCACGATGCATGGTTGATCGCCTGACAACCGAGTGCTCGCCTGACAAACGAGCCAACCATTCCGTGAGATCAGAGTCTTCGTGGTATAGGCAAGAACTGATGGCAGCATTCAAGAGAATCCGGAAGGTCTAACCTTGTCTGTGGTATTCTGAGTAGGATTCAATGATTGAATGACTGTGACGTGCTTCAAACCTGTAACCTACTGGGCGTTAGTGACAGACGCAAAAGAGTTATTCTATTCCGGTAGGGGAGGGAACCACACCGGTGATTGGCAGCACTGTGACAGAGTGTGTGCATTAGCTTTCACTGCGAGGATGGGAGGTAGCTGCTGACAACAGTGAGACCCTATACGAGCTTGCCATGGAAAGGAGTAAGAAGGGTTGGATGAAGACAGTAGGAAAGCAGAGAGACGGAAGGGAAGGCATCTTCATGCGCTTATCTGAAGTTCCTACCAATGGATTACATAAGTATCACTATCTTTATCTTTTATGTTATTTTCGTTCATCACCATATATATCTGAGTTTGCCTGACTAAGATTTACAAGATGACCATAGCTTGCTTCAATACTAACAATCTCCGTGGGATCGACCCTTACTCACGTAAGGTTTATTACTTGGACGACCCAGTGCACTTGCTGGTTAGTTGTGCGAAGTTGTGTAATGCCATGGTATTGGGCTACCACGTTTTTGGAGCCATTACCAGGGATTATGAGAGTTGTGAAAAAGTATAGTTCACAATTTCGCGCACCAGAGCCACCAAGAGGAAGAGGTTGAAATTGAAAAAGCTTGCAAAGAGGTGGTAGTTATCCGAAAAGAGCACAAGGGAGTGGAGCTTGCAATTTAATTAAAAATACCTCCCCCTAAGTTGCCATCATCCTTCACAACATTCAAGTGGGTAAAATTCATATCCCTTAGCTTTCTAATTCCACTTGAATATGGGCTACTGGAGACGGATGGTCAACTTAGAGCTCTTTGTGACATTAAGAGTAAGAGGAAGATGGCCAGTGGTAAGAATTGTCCTACCAGGTTCATCATGGTTGGAAGCTTTAAGTTTAAACGTAAAAGTTAGTATAGAGCTCAACTGAATGGGTCTAGGAAGTTGTTTGGCCGCTTACGTGAGAATTCAGACTGCTTGCCACACGGATGGAACAATATTGCTCAACCAAAAGACGGGTGCAAAGGCAAGGTCTGGGACCCCAGAATCCATTCTACCAATCACCACTCTTGGGGCCTTGTCACTTGCTTTAACTTACTTGAAGGCTTTCTGCGCCTAGTTTGGGATCCCGGAGGACACTGGAATCACAAATATTGGTGGAGATTCCTGGATAAGTTCAAGCACAAGCCACCATAACAGGAAGCTCACCAAATGTCCAACTTAAGGACTTTAACTAAAAGTGCTAGGTGGGAGACAACCCACCATGGTATGGTCGTTCATTTTTCATTTTTATTTAGCTTTATTTGTTTTCGAGTTTTATTTTATTTTATTATATTGAACCTGGAGTTTTGCTTCACATTCATATTAACACTACATTCTGCATTTTTTCAGATTATCAATGAAAAAAAGAGAAAGAGAGCACACGACGCGACCGCATCAGCGACGCGTCCGCGTCACAAGGAGATGAGAGAATAATAAATTGAACAGAAAGTTACGCAGGAGCAGCGCTGGAGGCATGCCAATGGCACAAATCGTCCCACGCGACCGCGTCATATGGGAAAACTGGCCTCCCACGCGACCACGTGCCTCACGCGGCCGTGTGACCTGAAAATCGACGTCAAAAGGGTGCATGGCCGAAAGATGAGCTGGAATTGGGCTGGACTCGTGCTAGAAGCCCAAGCCCTCCCACGCAATCGCGTGCCCCACGCGGCCGCGTGCCCTGGATTTCGACGTAATAATGGTGCACAGCCAAAAGTTGTGCTGGAGTGGCGCTGGACTAGCGCTGGACGCGGAGTCCATCTCACGCGACCGCGTGCCTCACGCGGCCGCGTCACGTTCTTCTAAAGCCCACTCACGCAATCGCGTCACCCATGCGATCGCGTCACCCACGCGATCGCGTCACCCAAAATTTGGCAAAATAAGATTTTGAACAGAGAGTTGTGCGAGCGCGAGGCTGCCCTCGCGCCAGTAGCATAAATTGAGTCACGCGACCGCGTCGATTAACTTACAGCGCAAGTCGTGCGACCGCGTGCCCCACGCGTCCGCGTCACTTGCGCCGCACAACTTATCCTGATTTGTCAAATATCTTATCTTTTCTTTCCCAATCCTAATTTCTTTTATCTTTTCTTCTTTCTTCTTTCTTTCTTACTTTACTTCTTTCCTTTCTCATTCTTCTTATCTTTTATTTTATTTTACTTAATTTATTTGCATATCTCATTCATCGCATCTTAATTTTGTGCATATTGTTTTTATTTTCTTTTCTGAATTTTTTATTTTTCCATTGGTGTTAAAAAAAATTTTTTTATTCTACTGTTGCATCTTTTCTTGAATTTATTTTGGTAACTTGTTTTACACTGTGGGATGATATTAATTATCTGCTAATGCCAATCTTTTATGATACTTGCACTCCATTTGCATTGACATGAATTTGTATTGATACTTCTATTACCCACTCTCCTCCCCTATGTTACAATTTTATACCACTGGTATGCCATGGCTTCTATTATTTTCTCACGTACATGTTGAAGCTTCCATGTAAATGAGACCCTTATCATTTGGCATTAACCCACCCATACTTTATTTATTTTCTTATCTTTATTTCTGGGTTACTTTTCTTCCCTTTTTCTTTCAGGATGGCCACCTGGAGGGGAACCGGAAGACGTTTACATGGGGAGACAAACAAGTCCATCTGCACAATCCTTGAAGAAAGGCATCAGTTGGAACAACCCGTCCACCTGCACATCTCAGCATGCACCGAGGACGGTGCAATCTTTAAGTGTGGGGAGGTCGATACCGATCTCCATGGGTTAGTACTTTCTTGTCTCAACACCAATTGTTTAAATTTTCTTTGTAGCTAGTTGTTGCATTTGCATATTTATTTGATTTTGTGCATATTTTACTACTTGGTTAAAGTAATATTTTCTTTTTCAAGAAATTTTTATAGTATTTCACTAATTTAAATAAAACTTTTTGAAAAACTTGTATGAAAAAAATATTATTTTGGAACATGGTTTAAAGCTTGAACACACAAAACCAGTGAGATTTTGAGCCTATTTGATTGGTTGCATTCTATCAACCAATATTTTATTTTTGGTGTGTGTTTTTCTCTCTAAAATTGTGATCTTTGTCTTGCTTAATTCTATATTTCCATTATTTGATGTATTCATACACTTATATGATTGAGGCCTTTGTTTCACTGAGCTTACATACCCATATGACCTTAACCCTTCATTATCCCTTGCAAACCAATTTGAGCCTATTTTTACCCCTCTGTTCTTTATTTTAGCACATCATTAACTCTAAGCGAAAAACAATAATGTCCTTAATTTGAATCCTTGGTTAGCTTAGACTAGTGAAAATGCTTATGAATTAAGTGTGGGAAAAAGTGGGTTTGGAAACATCTGGTTTGAGAATTGAGTATCTTAGAATTTTCTGAAAATGTGAAAGAAATGTTTAGGACATGTTCATGCATTCAATAAATTAATCATATGCATTGAGAAAAACAAAAAAAAGCAATATATATATATATATATATATATATAAAAGAGCAAAATAAGTGAAAGGGGACAAAATGCCCCAAAGTAAGTGGTGAAAGCAATGCATATGAGTTGTACCTGAAATTAGAATGCATGAATATGTGGAAAACATAGTTAATGGGAAGTCAGATTTTATATTATGATTACATGGATTGTCCTAAGTTAGGTGGAATAGTTTATGTTAATTAAGGATTCAAATTTTAGTCCACTTGGCCAAATACAATCCTACCTTGACCCTAACCTCATTACAACCCTTAAAAGACCTCTTGATTTGTGTATTGGTGCATTAAATTTTTGTTGATTGTTAGATGAAGAGCAAGCTATAGAAAGCAAGATTAGTAGAGAATTGAGAGAATTGACCCTAGACACTTGAGAGTTAGAATGATATACACTACCAGTAAGGGTTCAGTGTTCAATTCTATGTTCCCGGCTTTCATGAGCTATTTTCTTCTGCAAGTTTACTTGTACTTTATTTTGTGATTTGAATTAGTGAAATCCAGTTCATATTTGTCTTGAAGAACTTATTTATTTTTAACCAAGTAGGTAGAAATATTTTGCATTTAGTTGCATTCATAGGTTGCATCTCATACATTCTATCATTCCTCTTCATCTCTTTATAGTTTTTCTTGAGCTTAGCATGAGGACATGCTATTGTTTAAGTGTGGGGATGTTGATAAACCACTATTTTATGGTTTATCTTATGCTCAATTGAGTAGTTTTTATCAACTCTTTACT
Source organism: Arachis stenosperma (assembly GCF_014773155.1). Taxonomy (NCBI): domain Eukaryota; kingdom Viridiplantae; phylum Streptophyta; class Magnoliopsida; order Fabales; family Fabaceae; genus Arachis; species Arachis stenosperma. The sequence continues at coordinate 99,024,574 of NC_080381.1, forward strand.
CACTTATTCATACAATTCGCATGTTTTACATTTGCCTTCCTAATTATGTGCTTTGATTGAAAACATGCTTCTTTGATCTTATATTTGCTTATTATTAATCCTCTCTTATGACCATTAGATGCCTTGATATGTGTGTTAAGTGTTTTCAGATATTATAGGGCAGGAATGGCTTGGAGGATGGAAAGGAAGCATGCAAAAGTGGAAGGAATACAAGAAGTTGGAGAAACTGCAAAGCTGTCAGCCTGACTCTCTCGCACTAAAACGACCATAACTTGAGCTACAGAGGTCCAAATGATACGGTTCCAGTTGCGTTGAAAAGCTAACGTCTGGGGCTTCGATTTGATATATAATATGCCATAGTTGCTCTGACGAGAGGCGACGCAAACACGTCATCCACGCGGCCGCGTCGCAGTGACGAAAAACCAGCGTGGCAGATTTCTTCTCCAGCGATTTCTGGACTGTTTTCGACCCAGTTTTCGGCCCAGAAAACTCAGATTAGAGGCTATAAAGTAGAGGGATTGCATCCATTCAGATTATGCACTCATAATTCACTTTTTACAATTTTAGATGTAGTTTTTAGAGAGAGAGGTTCTCTCCTCTCTCTTAGGATTAGGATTTAGGACTTCTCTTAGTTTTAGGAGTGACTCTCAATCCCAGGTTTAATGTTCCTTTCTATTTAATTTCGTTTCTATTTTTATTCTCCTTGGCTTATGACTTTCATGTTAGGATTTTCTTAATTAATGTTATTTGAGATATTTCAATTTATGATTGTTTCTTTTTATTATCCCCAATCTGAAGATATTATTACTCTAGTAGATTTAGTTTTTCCCCTGTTGGCCTTGGTTAAATAATTGGTGACTCTTGAGTTATCAAACTCATTGTTAGTTGAGAATTAGAATTAATTCATCCACTTAACTTACCTTCATATTTAGAGGTTAACAAAGTGGGAGAAAAATCCAATTCTCATCACAATTGATAAGGATAACTAGGATATGACTTCCAGTTCTTACACCTTGCCAAGAGTTTATTTTACAGTCATTCATTTACTTTTATTGCTTTGAAAATATACCTGTGCCCATTGCCCAACTAACCTTTTACCTTAATCCAAAACCCCAAATACACTTTTTCATAACCAATAATAAGAACATACCTCCCTGCAATTCCTTGAGAAGACAACCCGAGGTTTAAATACTCGGTTAACAATTTTTAAAGGGGTTTGTTACTTGTGACAACCAAAACGTTTGCACGAAGGGATATCTGTCGGTTTAGAAACTATATCTACAACGCGACTGTTTTTATGAAATTCTTTACTGGCAAAAATCTCAACGTCAATGTTCAAAATTAATATTTTCCATACCTTATTTAACATGCATGTTATGTGTTTGTGAAAATCCCATATGGCATTTTGCACTATTTTTAGATTTCTTTCAATCTACTACTCTAAATGCCTGCTTTTCACAAAACCCTTCTTATATTTTATTAATTAAATATAATTGTTATTACAAGCATATTATTTGTTTGAAAGACTTGGTAATCTAACTTGGACATTGAATGTTTGATCTATGCTACTCATGCCCTTGCCGGCATGCCAATAAACACCTTGCATTTAACTGTCATCACATGCACTTGCTATACTTCCGTTGTTGATTTGTCACATGTAGTCATGACCATGTGTTCACATCATTATCCTTTCCTGTGCATTGATTACAACCTTTTCCATTCTTTTCATCGCTATTACCCTTGAAATATTCATGTTTTTTCCTCTTTTCCTTTCAGGATGGCCACCAAGAAAGGCAAAGAGAAAGCTACCCCTAAATCCACAGCAAGGAAAGAAACAAAGAGAGCATTAGTGGCAGAGCCATCTTCAACTACAGTTAAGCTCTCAACAAAAAGAATTAAAAGGATTATAAAGGTCGATGAAAAGGAGAAAGCCTTCACAGCAAAGGACATTGCACGATTTTCCAATCGTTACTGTGAGCAGATGTTTCCCATTCGGGCTGCTCAGAATTACAACAACGAACACCTTGTTATCCTTCCACCTTGTATTGCTGAATTTGTTGAGCCGCATGCGCAGACATTGGGGATTCCTACAAAGACAGCCACAACAGGTTAATCTTTCTTGGGTAGTTGAGTTCTACTCCAATTTCTACCTGCCTATCCTACGGTCTCTTTATGTCCATCAGAAGTAAGTCCCCATTACAGAAGAGGCCATTTAGCGAGCCTTATATCTTCCCCCTGCTCCAGAAGGATTGGACCCATTTCAAGAAGTCGCACTCAAGCGCCAGGCGTATAAATTTGACTGGGACGCTGTTCTCAAAGTTATCGCACAACCTAGTAGCAAATGGATTTTTGGATACCATCGTTCCCATCCTAAGGGAATATCGGCTTCTGCACTCACCTTAGAAGCTCACGTATGGGCACAGATTATGTCCCATTACATCTTTCCGAGCACTCATGAGTCCTCCTTCATTGCAGACATGGCTGTTCTACTATGGTGCATCCTCACAGACCAACCTCTCAATCTACCGAGACACATCCGGAATGCTATGGGACACGTGCAAATCGCGGGCAACCTACCATTCCCTGCCTTAGTCTTTGATCTTGTCTCAGCAGCCTGAGTCTCTTACAGAGCTGGGGACACCAAAGCCATGCTTCCACGGGATGATCAATACGTCCCTAACGGGAGATATCTTAGGCCACCACTAGCCACTACCAGCCAGTCAGCAGAACATGCTGCAGACATTCCACCTTCTACTAGTCAGCTGCTGCATCAAATACTGGAGAGGTTAGACCGGCAAGACCAGAAACCGAAGCTACGATAGCGCCGCAACCACCGCAGTTTCAAATACCTCAAGGAGCTACTCACAGGCAACCACAGACCTGACGAGGACCCAGGCGCTCCGAACTCCACTTCCTTTACCAGCACAGGAAGCCATGACGGCCCTGACTGTGGAGATACTGCCACCAGCCCACCCTTGTTCCTGACAAATGGCACCGAGGACGGTGCAAAGCCTTAAGTGTGGGGAGGTCAGTCTATACCTGACTTCCGGAGGTAATTCTTTCCCCCTAACACCAATTTCTTTTTCTTTAGAATAGGATATATTGCATAGTAGTAGGTTAATTGCATGCATGTTCTACCTGATTGAAAAGATAACAAGTTTCTTTTAAGACCATATATTTTTTGAAAATTTCACTAATTTAAATCAAAACACTTATGTTAAATTTGTTTGAAGTTGAAATTGGAACAGGATTTTTGAGCTAAAAGAACACATAACCCGTGAGACTTTGAGCCTAAATACATGGTTACACTATTTAACCATAAACATTTTTATTTCTTGTGTGTTTACTTCTCTATGATTGTAATCTAAATTTTGTTTTATCCTATATGTCCAATGTTAATGTGTTATGTGCATGTATATGATTGAGGCCATTGTTTGTTTAGCTCACGTATCCCAAATAAGCCAACCCTATTAATTACCTCTGTTAACCACTTTGAGCCGTTTTTAATCCCTTGTTCTTTATTTTACCACATTACTAGCCTTAAGTAGAAAAATAATTGAAAATCTCAATTGAATCTTTGGTTAGCTTAAGATAGAATTTGTGTGTTAATTGAGTATGGGAAAATTGTGGGAATAAAGGGTAATAGGAAAATATGTCATGATAAAATAAAGGAAATTTGGGTACCTATTCATATGAAACCATGAAAGAAAAAATTACAAATCTATGTGCATTGATAAGCTAATAAATAAATAAATAAATAAATATATTCCGTTACTTTAGTGAATAAGGGGACAAAATCACCCCAATGATAAGTCAGAGTTTAATAATCAATGCACATGTGATAAAATTAAAATAAAGGTTGATGCATGAGTATGGAATGTGAAAAGGAGATTTTGGGTAGCTAAGATGAATGTTGAAATTATATAGAATATATGTATGTTAGGTGAGAGTTTATGTTAATTAAAGATTCAATGTATAAGCTCACTTAGCCATATGTATACCCTCACCTTACCTTAGCCCCATTACAACCATGAAAAGACCTCATGATGTTTGCATTAGCATTTTAAAATTGTTGATTGGTTAAGTGAAAAACAAAATTGTTGAAAGCATGATTATGGAAGGATAGAGTGATTACCCCATATACTAGAGATTATTAGAGTGCACACACACCAATAGTAAGGGTTCAATGCTCGGTCTTGTATTCTCCACTTTCACGAGCTATCTTCTTACAAATTTACCTACATTCACAATATGAATTGAATTAGTGAAATCTGCCCATGTTTTGTCTTAGAGAACTTATCTATTTTTAATCATATAGACAAAATCATATAGCTGCATTCATATGTATATAGGTTGCATTGCATTGCATGAGTCTTACATGTCCCTATTCATTCATATTTATCTCCTTCAACTTAGCATGAGGACATGCTAATGTTTAAGTGTGGGGAGGTTGATAAACTGCTATTTTGTGATTCATATTGTGTTTAATTGTGTGGTTTTATCAAGTCTTCGCCCACTTATTCATATGATTTGCATGTATTTACAATTCCTTCCTAAAAATATTCTATGATTGAAAACTTGCTTCCTAAAGACCTTTTACTTGTATATTTTTATTTTTCTTCGTATCATTCGATGCCGTGATCTGTGTGTTAAGTGTTTCAGGCTTCATAGGGCAGGAATGGCGTAAGGAATGAAGAGGAAGCGTGCAAAAGCGGAAGGAACACAAGGAATTGAGGAGATGACCAGCAAGAAGTCACACGGTCGCATGGCTCACGCGACCGCGCAAAATGGAAGAAATCACAGTGACGCGCGTGCGTGCCTGACGCAGCCGCGTGGATTGGAAGCTGCACAAACGACGTGAATGCGTGGACGACGCCCACGCGTGGTACAAAAAATGCTGAGTGACGCGTTCGCGTGACCAACGAAGCCGCGTGACGTGCGTGATCTGCAGAATTACAGAAGTCACTGGCACAGATTCTGGGCCACATTTCAACCCATTTTTTGGCCCAGAAATACATATTAGAGCCAGGGAACATGCAGAGACAACAACAACAATTCATTCAGCATAATTTCAAGTTTTTAGATCTGATATTACTGTCCCCTAGGTTTTTCTCTCTTTGACATTCATAAATTAGGATTTGAAGATTTTTTGCTTTAGCTTTTGAGAATAGTCTACCTCCGGTACTGGTCATCAGAGTTTATTATTTACTTTTCATTTACTCTTCCATATTCTTAATTTTTCCAGAGTTGACATTGGATTATTTTCATAGTTTATTAATACAAAACTAATTTTGCTTTTAATTAATCTCTTTCATTATTATTTATTATGTCTTCTCTTATTTCTCTTATTGATTTTGTGAAGTTTATAATTATGATGATGGAGTAGTCCCCCAACTTGATTGGGAGTTGATTAAAAGGAGAACCCTAAGTTAGAATACTCAAGAGTTCAATTGTAATTGGTTCATTGTTGGTTGGCTTGTTAGTTACTAACTCTAATCCTTTCCAAGGGAGAGGATTAGGACTTATGAATAGAAGTTGACTTTTAATTTGACTTTCCTTCATTCGTTGAGGGTTAACTAAATGAAAACAATGACTAATTATTAATTGCTCTTGATAAAATTCTAACAAGGATAGAACTTCCAATTAATCTTCTCCCGTTCAAGATTTTATTTAAATCATATAAATTCTCTAATTTAATTTTCTGTTCATCAAATTCAAAACCCCTTTTGAAAACCTCTGATTGATAAAATAGCACATCTTCCTGCAACTCGTTGGGAGACGACCTGGGACTCATACTCCCAGTATTTTATTTCTAAAATTTGTGACAACTCTTTTCTAAATTGATAAGTGGATTTTTGCCGATTAAGAACTGTACTCGCAACGCCATTTCTCTAATTAATTCTTAATCTGCCAATTTTCGCTCACATCAGTGACCTAAAAGGGTCTATGGTCATGGTTTTACAAACGAGTGACCTAAAGAAAGTTTATGGTCACAGTTTTGGAGGATGACTTAAAGGGGGGGTCTATGGTCATGGTTTTGAAAAGTGACCCAAAAATGTCTATAGTCATGATTTTACAAAAGGGTAACTTAAAAGGGATCTATGGTCATGGTTTTAGAAAGTGACATAATTCAGGAGTTATAAAAATTTAAAAATAATAATTAATTGAATACAAAATAAAACTAAAGAAAAAAATATTTATTATAGAAAATAAAAAAATTAAATTACATTTTATATAACTTGACGTGAGAAAAATCGTCGGTTCAAAATTTTCACAAAATAATTCTGTTGAAGTATAGATCCAAACTAACAGATAACTCTCAATCAAAGTTTAATTTGTTTGTCACTTAAGTCAAACTAATAAAAACCAAGAGTATTTAAACCTCTGATTGTCTCTTAAAAGAATTACAGGGAGGTCTACATATTATTGGTTATGAGTATAAGGGGGATTTGTAGAGAAAGAAGCAAAAAAGTAAATGATAAGAAAATAAAGCTAACAACTAAAGAAGTGTAAATGCTAAAAGACACTCCTGGCAAGGATTAAGTGTTGAGGCTTCATTTAATTTTCAAGTCATTGACCACGGACATGGTGATTATCTAGAGTTAATCCCATTTAGTCATTTCCAATATCGAGAGAAAATCAAATAGGCATAGTCAGTCTTATAACAAGAACAACTAACAACCCTCAATCACCAATCAATATCGGACATCAAAGACATCAAGGCACCTAAATCCTCAATACCAAACCAAGAGTGCTAAAAATCTACTCTAAAACTAAACCAGGCATTTTGTTAAATACTTGGGGTGCATAAATATAAAAGCATGGTAAAATGACAATAATCATAAAATCTACAACTACCAAATGCAAAAAAAAAAACAATAATAACAACTTAATTAAACATCAATAAACAAAGAAACATTGAATTGCATTAATAGAAATCAAAATCAATAAGAGTTCGTAAACATAAAAGTGACAAAAAAGAAAAATTAACAATGTAAACTAAGAGAATTAAGACAAGTAAGCAAGGAAAAGCAAACGAAACTAGATCAAGACAAGAAATGAAACCTAATCTAAGAGAGATTAACATAATTCTACCCTAATTCTAGAGAGAATAGAGAGCTTCTCTCTTTAGAATATAACTTAAAGCATGTTTCTATTCTAAACCTAATTGCTCTCCCTTATTTCTTCTTGAATTTGGCCTCAAATACTTCAAAAATGAGTTGGATCTGGACTTAGAGAGGTCCAGAAATCATCAGCCACGTTTTCTTTAAGTGAGTCATGTGCTTCATGTCACGCGGACGTGGAAGGCATGCGTATGCGCGACATGGCAAAATCTCAGGTCACGCATATGCGCAAGGCATGTGTACACGCAACTGGGCAGAATTCTAAAACTTCATTTCTTCATGAATTCTCCACTTTTACATGCTTTTTCTTCATTTCTTCAATCCAATCTTTGTCTTCTAAACCCGAAATCACTTAACAAACACATCAATGCATAGAATGGAATTAAAGTAAATCAAGTTTATCAAATTAAAGGATTAAAAAGCATATTTTCATTCTTAAGCATAAATTAGGAAGAATTCTCAAAACTATGCTATTTCATTAAATAAATATAGGAAAATTGATACAATCTACCTAATTAAAACAAATAAATACCATGAAATGTGGATTTATCACATCTCCACTCTTAAACAATAGCATGTTCTCATGCTAAATCCAAGAAAAAACTAAAAAAGGGGTATTAATATTTATTTAAAATAAACTACCTATATACAATTTACCTAACTACATGCAATTACTTGATCAAAATAAATTAATTAGTTTCCAAATTTATTTTTTGGATTCTAAATTGAAAATTTTGGTAGAAGAATTTTGTGTTTTGATCTCCAGCTCTCAACCATTTAACTTGAGACTTCTCTTTCCAATAACTTTCCACTCTAGAGTATGCTTCCTCCAGTTGAGACTTCAAGACTTGGATATTCTTACTCGCATTTATTCCCGTAAAGCGTATCTCCAATAACTTCTTAAGAAGGTCATCAATATACCTCCTTGTCCTTTTGTTTGATCTTCTACTGCTATTTGACTATTTTATGATGGTAAATCTTCATCTTTTGAATCAAAATGAACATAGTAGAGCTTTTAATTTGAAAATTTCAAGCATCTATAACCAGATTTCTAACTTCCTCTATGCCACACCAACTCTCGTAAAATTTGAACCTCTTATTTCGTTTCGAATAAGGGCTTGAGTCTAATAGTATTGGGGAGCTATTTGAGTCATTCCCTAATAATTGAAACAATGCATCTGAATTATAAAGATCAATCCAACCTTGTTGTGCTAGCATTTTATCAAGTAGTTCACGTGAAAAGCCTACAGCTCATTGTTATCAATAAAATATGTGAGACTAGCAATGGAAGATGCTGATGTAATGCCACCTCCAACCTTTTTTAGGTGGTTGGTGATGGTGCTAAAGTCACCCACAATCAAACAATTGCCCTAGAAATGATGTGCAACTAGTGAAAGTTTTTGAAATTGATTTGACCGAATCTGATTATGAGAGCTTAGGCGAGCACCTATCAATTCCCATTCAACATTTCTCAAAGAATCAGTAATAAAGAACTCACAATATCAACTGAATAACCTGAACGTCTGAATCCTCCTTCCATACTAAGGCAAGTGCCCCGGCTGTTCTAGTTAGATTGTTCAACAACCAATTATTAAAACCATAGCTCTATAAGTTCCTCTCTAAATTGTGGCTCTATATCGGTAAATAAAATATTTATTTAAAAAAAAATCAGAATAATTTCTATTTATTATATTTTTTGCTTTTTCCATTCTACTCCCAAAAATAATACGAAAACATTTGTGTGTCATACGGTCATTATCTCAATTACGTATATCTTTGTCTCCATCTCTTTTCTCTCTCTTTACACAATCCGTGAATCCAAGCACTATCCATAGACCATAGACATTGTTAGCTATTGCTTGAATGCTTGGTTGCTACTAATAAGTGATAGCCACATGGATATATATATAGATATATGCTTGCTAGTTTAACTTCTATATTTATCATGGTCTATGGTGGATTGTATTCTGCATAGAAAGTTTTTTAAGACTACTGTGGCTAACTATTCCTGTGAAATATTGGGGGCCTAGAATATTCTATTGCTATAGCTGCTATAATAGTTTTTGCAAATCAATGTGGCCGATTATTGCAACTTTTCACCAGTGATTTAATCAGAGAAATTAACAAATAAATCACTCAGCTCTCATTCATGAACAAGATCATCAAATGGCTCCAGAGGATCAGAAAGTGACATTTTCTTAATTTGCATGTATCTGTCCATACACATATTCAAGAAATTAAATCAAATGTGAGTAATCTTTTTTATAGAGGCAACACTGTATATTTTAATCCTGAGCAGTGAATGTTAGGAACGAATTAATCTGCAAAATATATAGATCGAAGAACCGAAAGAACTACTTCTATACTGCATATTTTTAATGAAAAAAAAATGATAAACTATATTCAATTTACATTAAAACATATGGTACACAATATATAGCAATAAAGCTTATAAGATCAAGGAAATTAACCCAAATCAGGAAATTATATATATAGAAGCGTAACAAATTTAAAACAGAAAAACCTAACAGTTAATGCGATTTCGCGGTGTTTTCTCCCATGATGCAAGTGGAATCAGCAGCAAGCACCACAAGAGGTGAAAGTAGAGGAATAGGATCCTTGCCGGTGAAGAAGGAATTGAATGAAGCTGAAGCTGAAGCTGAAGAGGAAGAAGAGGAGGAAGAAGCTGAACCTGATGTACCAATTGGTGAGAAGTTATTATTATTATTATTATTATAAGAAGGCTTTATTTGAAGTGGACAAGGAGCTCTCTTTTGTAGCCTACTCATGCACCTATATTCAAGCTCTTCCCTGTGACTATATATTTGAAAACCTGGAAACTGATCAACCACAGAAGAGTCGTTCGTGTTCATCTTCATCCCCAGCACTAGTAACTCTCTTCACTTCTTGGCTCTTTTTTGTTTAATGGGACTAAGAATTAATAGAGTATGAAAATAGATATGTTGAGAATAGAGGTTAGACATGAAAAAAGGAAATGAATATTGAAGTGGATTTCATTTGCTTTTTGATTAGCACTACTGCCTTTCCCCTAATGGCCATTAGCATGTGATGTTTGTGTAATTAGAGATTAGACCCTGAGGACCTCTTTGTTGGCCAATAGCTTATTGCCACGCAATCATATGGACTCGATTTACAATATATATTCTTTTAGTTCTTTTCATACTAATAATTAAAATATTTAAAATTAAGAATTAATTATTAAATTAATTATCTATTATCTTAACCAATCTATGTTGGTCAAAACATTTTTAATCAAATTAACTATTAGTAATTTGTTTTATAATCATAGTAGGTGTACATAAAAAATCGCTACTAAATTAATTATTAATATAAAATATATTTTAAATATAAAATATATATTAAAAATGAATTAAACAATATATATTTTAAATATAATATATATATATATATATATATATATATATATATATATATATATATATATATAATAACTAATTTGGTGATTGGTTTTAATATGTATATAATATTTTTTTATAGTATATAAATGGTTATATTGTTTATTATTTGTTTTGGACAAATACTTAATAAATATTACATTGAAATAGCCAATAAATTATAGTATAAATGATATAATCTTTTTATACTCAAAAATCACGAGTTCAAGTTTCACTCCAAATTGAAAAAAAAAAAAAAAACACAAACATTACATTGAAATAGACATAGATATTGAAAACAATTTTTTTTAAATAGAAGTTTTAACTAGACGAATTACTTATAAAATTACAAAAAATTAAATAAAATTATAAATTAAAATAAGTTATTTTATTAGTCCTATAATTTTTTAATGTTCTAATTAAATTTTTACATTTTAAAATATTTTTATTTATTTCGTACTATTAGTGAATATGTCTTAATACATTCCGTTAACTCAAATATTTGTAGAACCACAATAATATGATTATAAATTTAAAATTAATGAATAAAATTATGAGCTGAATTAAAAATTTAAAATATAAAATTTATTATAAATTTAATAAAATTATAAAGATTAATATATATATATATATATATATATATATATATATATATATATATATATATATAAATTAATATGAACAATATTTTATTATTAATGAACTATATCTTAGAAGAGTATTCCTTACATACACATGTGAGGTAATAAGGCTATGGGTTTGCTGTTTCTTTAAGTAACGACCATTTGCCTCATTTTCTGATTCATGTGAGGGAAGAATCTATGCACAAATTTTAATAAGGGGGCTTAAATTTTTAAGTGACGACAGAGACACTACTCAGAGTAATGCACATGACACTAAGCAATTTCTTATATTATTGCATTGTTTTCCACCCACTTTCTAAAAAGAACGTTAGTAACATGATTAATCTAATTGTTAATAACATGATTCATCTAATTGTTAATAACGTTTTGCAGCTAAAGTTATGGGCATTGCCAAGTAAACTAGCCACTAAGACTAAGCAAAGATGATAATTTAAGTACATCCGAAATATTATTTCTGATGGATAAAAGTGTCTTATTATTAGTAAATTTGTATACTTTTGTTTTTGTCCATTAAAATCAATCTTTTAGACATATTTTTATATTTATGAATTTTAATATATATTTTTGTCTACATCAAATTCTTTTATGCATATTTTTGTCTATTTATTTCTATATTATATTTCCCCAAATTTGATGAGAACATGATTTGGTTATGATTATCATGCCAATGGAGCTGAATCAATATAGCTAGATTAAACTACTTCAAAGCACGTTTGATATTTTTATCAGAATATTTTAAAGGTTTAATTAATTTGTTGGTTTTTATAGCTTAGTTTGACCAAATTTTTAATTAAGTTTTTAAATATATATTTTTTAATTGGATCTCTACTTTTAATTTTATAACTAGGTTCTTTTTAGTATAAAAAAATATTATAATTAACTAAATATTTCTTTGTAAATTGAATATATTCATAATTAAAAATCTAACTAGATTTTTAACTACATATATTTTGGGAGAAATATTTTATTAATTTTAATTTTTTAATATGAAAATGACATAATTAAAAAAATTCAAAATAGTGTAGAAATTTAATTAAAAAAAATATAAAAATTTAATTAAAATTTTGATAAAATTATAAAAGTTAATTGAATAATTAATCTTATTTTAAATAGGAAATTAATTTTGATATACTGAGATATATATATATATATATATATATATATAGCTTACTCAATTATTTAATTTTTAAAATAATTACTCATATGGCGAGTGTTTAGAGTAATTGTTTTCGTAATGTAATAATATTTCATAAATATTTATATGTAAATATATTTGTGCTGATTATATACAGAATTAAATCCTTTTTATGTTTCAGAGCAAAAAATAAAAAAGAAATCCTTTGTATAATAGCCATTTGTATATTTTATGTTTTTCATGTTCTTTTGCTCAGACATGTTGGCAACATTGACTGCTGACCAAAGCTTAGTAGTAAACAATATGAAGATCAATAACTTCATGAAGTTCTCTGCTATTCATGTTCCTCATTACCTCGGAAGATGCATGCACTTGTAACAACAACAACAACAACTTGTTGGGCTGCACTGAACAATTGAGAAAAATATCCAAAAGGTGATTTACTATCCTGGCCTCGGACAATTTTTTTAAGGATCACAGGACCTTAATAAGTAAAAAAAAAAAAAAAAAATCTTTTTTTTTATCTTTAATTTTATGAGACTTATTAGTCACTTCGTTAATAATTCTTCTTGAATTAATAGAATGTAACACATTAATCACTACCTATTCATTAAGTGTCAAATAAGATTGACATATTTTTTTTAGTTGAGAACCTACTATCTTTTAGAATAATTTTTAGAGGTCATTTAAATTTTTTTTCTTTATTTTTTGTTATTTTTTTCATATACATTAGTTAAATATATTATGTAAAAATTAAAAAATTATGATTTTAAATTTTTTCATTTATAAAAATTGAATAGAGGATATATATATTAATAAGAATATTGTTAATTATTATTATCAGTCTTACCTCTTTGTTACTAGAGATTTCAAAATATAAAAATTTGTATAATTGACTTAATATTTTTATTTGTTGTATTTATTTTAGATAAAATATTGTGTCAACTTTTTCATTATCTATTATAAAACTTCTAATAATAACGAGTTTGTGTGAATTATGATGGTTAATTTAAATTAAGTACACTTAAAACTTAATAAAATTCTAATAATATAATATTTTTAACAATTTCTAAACAACAATAAAAAGATTCAAAAAATATGTCATCCGTTCAATTTTATAAGTAAAAAAAATAAAAAATTACTAATATTTTGTAGTTCTTACACGATAAATTTAGTTAATGTATATAAAAAAATAACACAAAATAAATAAAAATCATAAATGGCATCTAACAATTACTCCTCAAAGACAACGAAGGCCCTAACAAAAAAATTTGTTAATTCTAGTTATTACTTAACGAAAAAATTAACAGTTTAACATGTCGCATAGGCATGCTATGTTAAACCAAAGAAAAAATATTGAAAGAGGAACTAATTAGTCTCACAGAAGTAAATTTTAAGAGCCAGAAAATGATTTATTTTTTGTTGGAGACCTCGTTGCCTTTTGGAGTGATTTTTAAGGACCGTTTAGAATTTTTTCTCTATCCAAAAACATAGCCGATGTTGTCGGAAACGGGCTCCATTTGAAGTTGATACTTTTTTTGTCAGATAGATTATTGGACAACTTCCAAACCTAGGTATCACAATACCATAACGCATTCACACTACATACTCACCCACACAACACTAAAAGGTTCATTCAGTTCTACATCATAGGGAGCTTGATGAGCGAATAATTTATATGCTTTTTGACATTATTTTTAGATAGTTTTTAGTATGTTTTAGCTACGTTTTATTATATTTTTATTAGTTTTTATGCAAAAATCACATTTCTAGACTTTACTATGAGTTTGTGTATTTTTCTGTAATTTCAGATATTTTCTAAATGAAATTGAGGGACCTGAGCAATTATCTGATTCAGAGGCTGAGAAAGGACTGCAGATGCTGTTGGATTCTGACCTCTCTGTACTCAAACGCATTTTTCTGGAGCTACGAAAATCCAATTGGCGCGCTCTTAATTGGGATGGAAAGCTAACATCTTGGGCTTTCGAGCAATGTATAATAGTCCATACTTTGCCCGAGATTTGATGGTCCAAACTAGCGTTTAAACGCCAGCCAGAGATCATTTTCTGGCGTACAACGCCGGAACTGGCACCAGAGCTGGAGTTAAACGCCCAAACTGGCACCTAAGCTGGCATTTAACTCCAAGAATGGCCTATGCACGTGAAAACTTCAAAGCTCAGCCCAAACACTCACCAAGTGGGCCCCGGAGGTGGATTTCTACACTATCTGTACTTAGTTACTCATTTTCTGTAAACCTAGGTTACTAGTTTAGTATAAAAACTACTTTTAGAGATTCATTTTGGGACTTATGACATTTTACATGTAACGACCCAATTTTCAATATGTCTAGATCATATCGAAAACTGAGCGCTACCAATTTGTCTTCCTAATTATTATCTATTATTTATCATATGAGCCTGATTCGTTGTTAAAAGCGTGGTTAATTTGCGAGGTATATTTTTTTTTTGTTTGAAAACATTTGGGTTAATAGACGGAATCATACATAATCAATTCACAACTGATAACAGATAAAACGGTTATAAACAACTACACATAAATACATCACAAGCAGTCAACAACATTCAAGTATAGACTTTTAGTTAGAACACCCCTAGATATAGCTAGATAATAACTATATACATATATATACATACAACATCCCAGGTCCTGACCTATTCAAGAGATCCCTAAGCTGGCACCCAGGCTAGCCTAGACTCTATACTCACCTAGTCCCTCTAAACTACTAAAGCGAGGGAAAGTACGTTCTAAGTCTTCAAAACTCAAGTCAAGTGAACGTCACCAAAAGATAGAACATCATCTACTACTCCTCTGCACGTCCAGACTTTTCCACAGGACGTCTCTCTGGTACCTCATGAAGTAGCCACACAATAGGAATCTCGTACACAGGATTTAGGTTAAAGTGCACATACGAACGAGGTGTAGACGTTGGCTGGTCTCACAGTATATACATATAAACAGAGAACGATATTCACCCTAGACTCAGAAGACTATCTAGAGTAGAATCCTCTTTGCAGAACCATCATCAACGAACTACGGTAAGGTACTCTTACTTCCATCTGAAGGGGGAAGGGAGAGAGAAGGGGTAAGAACTGGGGAGTTCTTAGTAGGGCCGGGGTTATTAGTTAAGTTCATTAATTCCGTGTTGTTTAGCAGACAAATAGCAGAATACAAGAAGCAGTAAATAGAAGATACATATAAATAGAGGAAATAGAGAAAATAGAAAACAGAACACAAACAGAAAAATACAAGAAAATACAACACAGACACAAACATAGAGAATAGAATGAAAAAAAAGAAAGCATACATTCATGCAACAATCATAATAGAGAAAATGCACAACCAAGTATGATGCATGTCTAGCCCTAGTGCAGGTAATGAGCTCATCTGTCGGTTACATACCCGCTCCCGATGTTACCCAGCAACCTCTG
Source organism: Arachis stenosperma (assembly GCF_014773155.1). Classification (NCBI taxonomy): domain Eukaryota; kingdom Viridiplantae; phylum Streptophyta; class Magnoliopsida; order Fabales; family Fabaceae; genus Arachis; species Arachis stenosperma. The sequence goes on from NC_080381.1 coordinate 99,040,342, forward strand.
TCTGGATAAGGTTTTCCTGTTGGCAATATCCACTGCAAGCAACCTTTGTCTTGCAGGGTATCCACTGCAAGCAACCTTTGTCTTGCAGGGCGAAACTTATTAGCCGATATACGCCCAACAGACTCACTGTAAGCAACCTCTATCTTACAGGAGCAACAACACACTCACTGTAAGCAACCTCTGTCTTACAGGAGCACATTCATCTTGATACCTCTGTAAGCAACCTCTGTCTTACAGCAAAGCATTATAGCAAGGTATCCCAGGAAAGCGTTCTCAGTGGTCGTACCACCATCTATCTGACTGCCTCTCTGCAGCAGATTCTTACATAATCATTCTTATTATCATCATTCATTATCATTCTCATTATTCGTCATCACATTCACATTCTTATGCAATATCTCTTTCTTTCTCTGTTCAATCATACTATACAAACTTTACATCTTTCACTTTTACAATATCTTGGCTCAAACCATTTCTCTTTATCATATTACTCATTTCTCTTTGTATCTCTTTACTCTGTTCTAGTTACTCTATTCTCTGTATCTCTTTACTTTTCTCTGATTACTCTTTCTTCTGTATCCATATCACTCTTTTTCTCTTTATCTCTTTACTTTACTCTGATTTCTCTGCTTAATGTATGTATTTAACGCCTATGTAAATTTCGGTATGAATAGTTATTCTGCCCCAAGTATAGGTTCATTAAGTCTATACTGAAACAGTTTAACTTTTCATATTATACCTAACCCTAGTCGCAACTCAAGGACTAACTATGTTGTTCTAGTTCGTTCACTAATTCTATCTGTTTTTCTGTCATTAAAACATTACAGACTTTTTCTTCGAGTCTTATCTTTTCTTTAACTTTTTATCTTTTCTTTATCTTTTCCTCACTAACATGTTATTACCACTCCCTAAGTGTTTTATGAAGGTAATTATGAGATTATGCACTTAAAGTTGTCTTTCTAAAGCTTTTACAGAAAACTGCCTTTTCGCATTATTTTATTATTTTTATTAAAATATTATTTTTAATTAAATATTATTATTTAATATTTTATTATTATTTATTATTTTATTAATATATTTTCGAAAATTACCTTCCTTTAACCTTTTACTTTATAAATTCACTTTTTACCACCCGTAACTTTTAATATTTCTACTTTAACCACCCTAACTTTCAGAAATTACAAAATAACCCCTCAAACACCAAAATATTTACTTCCTTACCCTTTCTAAGATCTAAAAGGTGTTCTTCAATGTTCTTCACCACACTCAAAGTGTTCTTCATGTTCTTCGTATATTCTTCAAATTCTTTCTCTGTTTTTACCCGTTTTTCAATCTTTTCAGCAACCGATTTTTACCATAATTCATAATAAATTAGCAGCCACTAAAACCCCATCTTTTCCACATGATTTCAACACAAATTGAACTCAATTTAGGGCCTAGGGTTCGTTTTTCCAGCAGCCACAAGAACACACATTCATAGCTTGAATTTCATCAAATTTCATCAAAATTTCACCAAATTTTCACCAAGAATCAATCATATATGCAACCACTTTTTAGCACAGCCAAATCATACAACATTCACACAATTCAAACACAAATAATCAAGATTAATTTCGTGACACCCTACCTGGTTTTGCTGCTCCTAATTCGGTTAAACTTTCAGGTGGTCCTTAAGCACTTTTTCCTCCTAAATCACATCAAGAACAACTTTAAATCCAAAAATTCCCAACTGACCAAATCTCACTCAGCATGTTAGGAAGGTATTTATCACCTTAGAGTTGCTGGAAATTAACGTTACTTGGCCCTCAAGTCAAGTTAAGCATGGTTCCTGATGAGTGGATATTTTATACGCTTTTTGGGGGTAATTTCATGTAGATTTTAGCATGTTTTAATTAGTTTTTAGTTAAATATTATTAGTTTTTAGGAAAAAATCATATTTCTGGACTTTACTATGAGTTTGTGTGTTTTTCTGTGATTCCAGGTATTTTCTGGCTGAAATCGAGGGAGCTGAGCAAAAATCTGAGTTAGGCTGACAAAAGGACTACTGATACTGTTGGATCCTGACCTCCCTGCACTCGAAATGGATTTTCTGGAGCTACAGGAGTCCAATTGGCGCGCTCTCAACGGCGTTGGAAAGTAGACATCCAGGGCTTTCCAGAAATATATAATAGTCCATACTTTGCGCGAAGATAGACGACGTAACTTGGCGTTGAACGCCAAGTACATGCTGCTGTCTGGAGTTAAACGCCAGAAACACGTCATGATCCGGAGTTGAATGCCCAAAACATGTTATAACTTGGAGTTCAACTCCAAGAAAGGCCTTAATTCGTGGATAGCTCTAGTCCCAGCCCCAGCACACACCAAGTGGGCCCCAGAAGTGGATTTCTGCACCAATTATCTTAGTTTACTCATATTTTGGAAACCTAGGTTACTAGTTTACTATTTAAACAACTTTTAGAGAATTATTTTGTACCTCATGACATTTTCAGATCTGAATTACATACTTTTTGACGGCATGAGTCTCTAAACTCCATTGTTGGGGGTGAGGAGCTCTGCAGCGTCTCGATGAATTAATAGAATTACTTTGTTTTCCATTCAAACACGCTTGTTCTTATCTAAGATGTTCATTCGCGCTTAATTATGGAGAAGGTGAGGATCCGTGACACTCATCACCTTCCTCAATCCATGAACGTGTGCCTGACAACCACCTCCGTTCTACATCAGATTGAATAAGTACCTCTTAGATTCCTTAATCAGAATCTTCGTGGTATAAGCCGGATTGATGGCGGCATTCATGAGAATCCGGAAAGTCTAAACCTTGTCTGTGGTATTCCGAGTAGGATTCTGGGATTGAATGACTGTGACGAGCTTCAAACTCCTGAAGGCTGGGCGTTAGTGACAGACGCAAAAGAATCAATGGATTCTATTCCAACCTGATTGAGAACCGACAGATGATTAGCCGTGCTGTGACAGAGCATAGGAACGTTTTCACTGAGAGGATGGGAAGTAGCCATTGACAACGGTGACACCCTACATAGAGCTTGCCATGGAAGGGACCTTGCGTGTGGGAAGAGGATTTCAAGGAAAAGTAGAAATTCAAAGGACAAAGCATCTCCAAAACTCCAACATATTTCTCATTACTGCACAACAAGTAACGCTTTTATTCTCTTTTATTTTTCCAATCTAATAATTCCAACTGATAATTTTAATTAATATCCTGACTAAGAATAATAAGATAAACATAGCTTGCTTCAAACCAATAATCTCCGTGGGATCGACCCTTACTCACGTAAGGTATTACTTGGACGACCCAGTGCACTTGCTGGTTAGTTGTGCGAATTGCCAAAAAGTTAGATTGCATTTCGTGCACCAAGTTTTTGGCGCCGTTGCCGGGGATTATTCGAGTTTGAACAACTAAAGGTTTATTTTATTTCTTAGATTAGGAATAATTTATTTTTAGTGTTATAGAGTCATTAAATCTTGATAGGATAGTTTCTCTTCAAAAATCTCTTTTCAAAATTTATTATTTTTCTTAATTAATTGCTAATTTTCGTGAGTTTAGTGTCTTGTTCTAAATTTGGTGTCAATTGCATACTTTATATTTTTCTTTAAAATTTTCGACTTGTGTTCTTTGTTTTTCATTGATCTCAAGTTTTTCTTGTTTTGTGTCTTTTCTTGTTTTTCTTGTGCTTTTTCAAAACATTAACTTTCAAAAATTTATATTTTTATCCATAAATATGATACATTTTTAAAATCAACATTGAAGTTACTGCCCAATTGGCTGGAGCATTGGTAGTTGTTCTTGATAATTGGGTACCTTCTTTGGAATCTTTTTCAAAAATAATTTTTCTTTGATTGAATCTTGTGCCAAACTTTAAGTTTGGTGTTTTCTTGTTAATCTTTTCATAATTTTCGAAAATTTTATTAAAGTTTTCTAAAAATTTTAAGTTTGGTGTTCTTCCTTTTGTTCTTGGTGTTCTTGTGAATCTTCAAGGTGTTCTTGAGTTTTTCTTGTGTCTTGATCTTAAAATTTTTAAGTTTGGTGTTCCTTGGTGTTTTCCCTCCAAAATTTTCGAAAATAAGGAGTATTAGATCTAAAAATTTTAAGTCTTGTGTCTTTTATGTGTTTTTCTCTTTCATCATAAAATTCAAAATTCAAAAAAATATCTTTTCTAACTAATTTTGAACTATTTTTTTCGAAAATTTTTTATAAAAATTCATATTTAAATTTTAAATTTTTCAATTCTTATCTTTTTAAGTTTTTTTTTTTAAAAAAATATTTTATCTTTTTCAAAAATAGTCTAACCACTTTCTCTCTCCTCACTTTTTCAAAAATCTTCATAAAATATTTTCAAATTCTTATTACTTTTTTTTATTTTAATTTTCTTATTTTATCTTATTTTTATTTTGGTTTTTATTTTATTTCGAATTTTTTTTATTTATAAACTAAAAATTTAAATCCACATTACCCCTTTACTCCAACATGGACATAAGTGGGAATGAACAGTCCAGGAGGACTCTGGGGTCATATGCTAACCCCACTACTGCTTCATATGGGAGTAGTATCTGTATACCCTCCATTGGAGTTAGTAGCTTTGAGTTGAATCCTCAGCTCATTATCATGGTGCAGCAAAACTGCCAGTATTCCGGTCTTCCACAGGAAGAACCTACAGAGTTTCTGGCACAATTTTTACAAATTGCTGACACAGTACATGATAAGGAAGTAGATCAGGATGTCTACAGATTATTACTGTTTCCGTTTGCTGTAAAAGATCAAGCTAAGAGATGGTTAAATAACCAACCTAAGAACAGCATAAAAACATGGAAACAGCTGTCAGAAAAATTCCTGAATCACTATTTCCCTCCAAAACGGATGACACAGCTAAGGCTAAGCATCCAAGGCTTCAAACAAGGAGATAATGAATCCCTTTATGATGCCTGGGAGAGATACAGAGAGATGCTAAGAAAATGCCCCTCTGAAATGTTTTCAGAGTGGGTGCAATTAGACATCTTCTACTATGGGCTTACAGAAAAAGCTCAGATCTCTCTAGACCACTCAGCTGGTGGATCTATACATATGAGAAAAACAATTGAAGAAGCTCAAGAGCTTATTGATACAGTTGCCAGAAATCAGCATCTGTACCTAAGCAGTGAATCTTCCATGAAAGAAGAAGCTAAAACAGTAACTGCTGAACTCAGTCCTGTAGATCAGGCTAATGAATTCAATCAACAATTAGACTTTCTAACTCAGCAGCTAGCCGAATTCAAGGAAATACTACAGGAAACAAGAATGGCTAACAGGAATATGGAAGTACAGCTAAAGCAAACAGAAAAGCAACTGTCAAAACAAATAGCAGAAGAATGCCAAGCAGTTCAATTAAGAAGTGGGAAAATATTAAATACCTCACTTCAAAGCAGCAGGAAGCCAAGAAATGAACAAATGGCTACTCAAAATCCCTCTGAGGACAATCAGAGCCTAGAGAGGAATAAAGCTGGCGCTGAACGCCCATCTCATGCTCATTCCTGGCGTTCAACGCCAGAAACAAGCATGAATTCAGCGTTGAACGCCCAAAGGGAGCATAGTTCTGGCGTTCAGACGCCAGTAACAAATAAGGAGGTGGCGTCTAACGCCACTCTAGCTTCCACCCCTGGCATTCAATTGCCAGTGGGGGATCAGTCACATACAAGTACTGATAACAACCCTTCTAAAAAGGCTTCCCAACCCACTTCTGTAGGTAATAAACCTGCAGCAACTAAGGTTGAGGAATACAAGGCCAAAATGCCTTATCCTCAAAAACTCCACCAAGCGGAACAGGATAAGCAATTTGCCCGCTTTACAGACTATCTAAGGACTCTTGAAATAAAGATCCCGTTTGCAGAAGCACTTGAGAATATACCCTCTTATGCTAAGTTCATGAAAGAGATCTTAAGTCATAAGAAGGATTGGAGGGAGACTGAAAAAGTTTACCTCACTGAAGAATGTAGTGTAGTCATTCTGAAAAGCTTACCTGAGAAGCTTAAAGATCCTGGGAGCTTTATGATACCATGCACATTAGAGGGTACTTATACCAAGCAAGCTTTATGTGATCTTGGGGCAAGTATCAACCTAATACCTGCATCTACTATCAGAAAGCTTGGTTTAACTGAAGAAATCAAACCAACCAGGATATGTCTTCAACTTGCTGATGGCTCCATTAAATACCCATCAGGCGTGATTGAGGACATGATTGTCAAGGTTGGGCCATTTGCCTTTCCTACTGACTTTGTGGTGCTGGAAATGGAGGAGCACAAAAGTGCAACTCTCATTCTAGGAAGACCTTTCCTAGCAACTGGCCGAACCCTCATTGACATCCAAAAAGGGGAAGTAACCTTGAGAGTTAATGAGGAGGAGTTCAAGTTGAATGTTGTCAAAGCCATGCAACATCCAGACACCCCAAATGACTGCATGAGTGTTGATATTATTGACTCTCTGGTAAGAGAGGTCAATATGGCTGAGAGTCTCGAATCAGAGCTAGAGGACATCTTTAAAGACGTTCAGCCTAATCTGGAGGAGTCAGAGAGAATAGTAGAACCTCTGAAAATCCCTCAGGAAGAGGAGAAACCTCCTAAACCCGAGCTCAAACCATTACCACCTTCCCTAAAATATGCATTCCTGGGAGAAGGTGATACCTTTCTTGTGATCATAAGCTCTACCTTAGAGCCACAGGAAGAGAAAGCACTAATTCAAGTGCTAAGGACACACAAGACAGCTCTTGGGTGGTCCATCAGTGATCTTAAGGGCATTAGCCCAGCTAGATGCATGCACAAGATCTTACTGGAGGGTGACGCCAAGCCTGTGGTTCAACCACAAAGGCGGCTGAATCTAGCCATGAAGGAAGTGGTGCAGAAAGAGTTCACTAAGTTACTAGAGGCTGGGATTATTTATCCTATTTCTGACAGCCCCTGGGTGAGCCCTGTCCAAGTCGTCCCTAAGAAAGGTGGCATGACAGTGGTTCATAATGAAAAAAATGAACTGGTTCCTACAAGAACAGTTACTGGGTGGCGTATGTGTATTGACTACAGAAGGCTCAATACAGCTACCAGAAAGGATCATTTTCCTTTACCATTCATAGACCAGATGCTAGAAAGACTAGCAGGTCATGAATACTACTGCTTCCTGGATGGATATTCAGGTTATAATCAAATTGCAGTAGATCCCCAGGATTAGGAGAAAACGGCATTCACATGCCCATATGGAGTATTTGCATACAGAAGAATGCCCTTTGGCCTGTGCAATGCACCTACAACCTTTCAGAGGTGCATGCTCTCAATTTTCTCTGATATGGTGGAAAAATTTCTGGAAGTCTTCATGGATGACTTTTCAGTGTTTGGAGACTCATTCAGCTCCTGCCTTAACCATTTAGCACTTGTTCTAAAGAGATGCCAAGAGACTAACCTGGTTTTATACTAGGAGAAGTGTCACTTTATGGTGACTGAAGAAATTGTCCTTGGGCACAAAATCTCGAACAAGGGGATAGAGGTGGATCAAGCTAAGGTAGAGGTAATTGAAAAATTACCACCACCTGCCAATGTTAAGGCAATCAGAAGCTTTCTGGGGTATGCAGGATTCTACAGGAGGTTTATAAAGGATTTTTCAAAAATCGCCAAACCTCTAAGCAACCTGCTAGCTGCTGACACGCCATTCATCTTTGATAAAGAGTGTCTGCAAGCATTTGAGACTCTGAAAGCTAAATTGGTTACAGCACCAATCATCTCTGCACCAGACTGGACATTACCATTTGAATTAATGTGTGATGCCAGTGACCATGCCATTGATGCAGTGTTGGGACAAAGGCATGACAAGCTTCTGCACGTCATTTACTATGCCAGCCGTGTTTTAAATGACACACAGAAGAATTACACAACCACAGAAAAAGAGCTACTTGCAGTGGTTTACGCCATTGACAAATTCAGATCCTATTTAGTAGGATCAAAAGTGATTGTGTATACTGATCATGCTGCTCTTAAATATCTACTCACAAAGCAGGATTCAAAACCCAGACTTATAAGATGGGTGTTGCTTCTGCAAGAGTTTGATATAGAAATAAGAGACAGAAAAGGAACAGAGAATCAAGTAGCAGATCACCTGTCCCGAATAGAACCAGTAGAAGGGGCGTCCCTCCCTCTCACTGAGATCTCTGAAACCTTTCCGGATGAGCAACTCTTTGCCATCCAGGAAGTGCCATGGTTTGCAGACATTACAAACTACAAGGCAGTGAGATTCATACCCAAAGAGTACAGTAGACAGCAAACAAAGAAGCTGATCACGGATGCAAAGTATTATCTTTGGGATGAGCCGTATCTCTTTAAGAGATGTGCAGACGGAGTAATCCGTAGATGTGTGCCTAAGGAAGAAGCACAGAAGATCCTATGGCACTGCCATGGATCACAGTATGGAGGACATTTTGGAAGTGAGCGAACAGCCACAAGAGTCCTCCAATGTGGCTTCTACTGGCCTACTCTCTATAAAGACTCCCGAGTGTTTGTACTTAATTGTGATAGTTGCCAAAGATCTGGCAATTTACCTCACAGTTATGCCATGCCTCAACAAGGGATCTTGGAGATTGAGTTGTTTGATGTATGGGGCATTGACTTCATGGGACCTTTCCCACCATCATACTCAAACACTTATATTCTGGTGGCAGTGGATTATGTATCCAAATGGGTGGAGGCTATTGCAACACCCACCAATGACACTAAAACAGTGTTAAAATTCCTCCAGAAACACATCTTCAGCAGATTTGGTATCCCTAGAGTATTAATCAGTGATGGGGGCACTCATTTCTGCAATAAACAGCTTTACTCTGCTCTGGTTCGTTATGGAGTTAGCCACAGGGTAGCTACTCCATATCACCCACAAACTAATGGGCAAGCTGAAGTCTCAAATAGAGAACTCAAAAGAATCCTGGAACGGACTGTCATTAACCGTAGAAGGGATTAGGCAAGAAGCTTGGATGATGCTCTGTGGGCATACAGAACAGCATTCAAGACCCCTATAGGGACCTCTCTATACCAGCTTGTGTATGGAAAGGCATGTCACTTGCCAGTGGAACTGGAACACAAGGCCTACTGGGCAACCAGATTCCTAAACCTTGATGCCAAGTTAGCTGGAGAAAAATGATTGCTCCAGTTAAATGAGCTAGAGGAATTTAGACTCAATGCTTTCGAGAATGCAAAGATTTACAAAGAGAAAGCGAAAAGATGGCATGATAAGAAATTGTCATCCAGAGTCTTTGAGCCGGGGCAGAAGGTTCTGCTATTTAATTCTAGGCTCAAATTATTCCCTGGGAAATTAAAATCCCGGTGGAGAGGTCCATATGTAATTACAAGTGTATCACCATATGGATACGTAGAGCTTCAGGATAATGACTCTAACAAAAAGTTCATTGTTAATGGACAGAGAATTAAACATTATCTTGAAAGTAACTTAGAGCAAGAATGCTCAAAACTGAGACTTGATTAGAGCTCAGTGGTAGTCCAGCTAAAGACAATAAAGAAGCGCTTGCTGGGAGGCAACCCAGCCATTTACAAAGTTTATTTACTAATTAAATAAATTTCCTTTTTTTACAGGTATGGGTCCAAGTATCTTCAAAGGGTAAAAATAGCAATTGATTGAATTCACAGAGTTACAGGGAAATTTGGAAGCTCACTGGCGTGAAAAAGCTAGTAAGAAACATTTTGGGTGTTGAACGCCCAAAAGAAGCACCCACTGGGCGTTCAACGCCAGTAAGGGTAGCCATCTGGGCGTTAAACGCCAGAAAGGAGCATCTCCTGGGCGTTGAACGCCAGAAAGAAGCACCTTCTGGGCGTTTAACGCCAGATTGTTAGCATCCTGGGCGTTCAGAAAAACGCCCAGTGACAAAGGACTTCCTGGCGTTCAACGCCAGAAAGAAGCATCAGCTGGGCGTTGAACGCCCAGGAGAAGCAGCATTTGGGCGTTAAACGCCCAAAACATGCATCGTTTGGGCGTTTAACGCCAGGATGGTGGGGAGGAGGTAAAATTCGTTTTTCTTCACAAATTTTCTAATTTTTATGTTTCAATTCATGATTTCTTGCATAAACATGTTTCCAAATATCATCCTTCAATTTCAAAAATTTTAATTCTAATTTCTAAGAACCCTAATTTCTAAAATCCCTTTTTTCAAAAATATTACATGCATCTTAATCCATAAAAACAAATTGTTTTCCAACCCAATCCAACTCTTTTTTTTAGGTTCTTCAACACTTAATTATCTTCTAAAATCTTTTTCAAATTAAAAATTCAGATTTATTTTTAAATATCATTCATATCTTTTTAAATTATATCTTTTTCTTATCATATTTATCTTTTATAAATCATATCTTTTATCTTATATCTTTTTTTTTAAATCTTTTCCAACTCATCATATCTTTTGAATTTCGAAATTGCCTCTCCCTCTATTCCTCTCTTATCCTTTCTTTTGCTTGAGGACAAGCAAACCTCTAAGTTTGGTGTGATTTGCCATGATCACTGAGCTAAAACTCATTAAGATCATGGCACCTAAGGGAATAGGAAGAGCAAGGATGTGAACTTAAAGGAGCTGAAGCGTCCAAAATTAATTCTTGAAGGCACCCCACAGACTAGAGGAACATCCACTTCCCAAAATACAGGTTGTTAAGTTCTAATTCTAGCTTTAACTCTGTGATAGTATTATTATAGGATTTTACCTTAGAAGTTATATAGGAGTAGTAGTAATTAGCATATCTATTTTGATTTTATTTTCAATTAAGTTATAATTTATTTTTCTCATCATCATCAAACATGAATAAAATAGTAGATTTTTAGAATAAAGAGGCAATTTAATTCTTTCGAGTTCTTAATAAAGGAAAATTCTAATTATTTATATGTGGTGGCAATACTTTTTGTCTTCTGAATAAATGCTTGAACAGTGCATATTTTTGATATTGAATTTTATGAATGTTAAAATTGTTGGCTCCTGAAAGAATGATGAACAAGAAAAATGTTATTGATGATCTGAAAAATCATGAAATTGATTCTTGAAGCAAGAAAAAGCAGTAAAAAAATTAAAAAAAAAATATTTTTTTGCGGAAAAAAAAGAGAGAAAGAAAAAGCAAGCAGAAAAAGCCAATAGCCCTTCAAACCAAAAGGCAAGGGTGAAAAGGATCCAAGGCTTTGAGCATTAATGGATAGGAGGGCCCAAGGAAATAAATCCAGGCCTAAGCGGCTAAATCAAGCTGTCCCTAACCATGTGCTTGTGGCATGCAGGTCCAAGTGAAAAGCTTGAGACTGAGTGGTTAAAGTCGTGATCCAAAGCAAAAGAGTGTGCTTAAGAACTCTGGACACCTCTAATTGGGGACTCTAGCAAAGCTGAGTCACAATCTGAAAAGGTTCACCCAATTATGTGTCTGTGGCATTTATGTATCCGGTGGTAATACTGGAAAACAAAGTGCTTAGGGCCACGGCCAAGACTCATAAAGTAGCTGTGTTCAAGAATCAACATACTAAACTAGGAGAATCAATAATACTATCTGAATTCTGAGTTTCTATGGATGCCAACCATTCTGAATTTCAAAAGATAAAGTGAGATGCCAAAACTGTTCAGAAGCAAAAAGCTACTAGTCCCGTTCATCTAATTAGAATCTGAGCTTCACTTGAAACTCTGAGATATTATTGTTTCTTAATTTCTTTTCATCCTATTTTATTTATCTAGTTGCTTGAGGACAAGCAACAGTTTAAGTTTGGTGTTGTGATGAGCGGATATTTTATACGCTTTTTGGGGGTAATTTCATGTAGATTTTAGCATATTTTAATTAGTTTGTAGTTAAATATTATTAGTTTTTAGGCAAAAATCATATTTCTGGACTTTACTATGAGTTTGTGTGTTTTTCTGTGATTCCAGGTATTTTCTGGCTAAAATCGAGGGAGCTGAGCAAAAATCTGAGTTAGGCTGAAAAAAGGACTACTGATGCTGTTGGATCCTGACCTCCCTACACTCGAAATGAATTTTCTGGAGCTACAAGAGTCCAATTGGCGCACTCTCAACGGCGTTGGAAACTAGACATCCAGGGCTTTCCAGCAATATATAATAGTCCATACTTTGCGCGAAGATAGATGACGTAACTTGGCGTTGAACGTCAAGTACATGCTGCTGTCTGGAGTTAAACGCCAGAAACACGTCATGATCCGGAGTTGAACGCCCAAAACACGTTATAACTTGGAGTTCAACTCCAAGAAAGGCCTTAATTCGTGGATAGCTCTATTCCCAGCCCCATCACACACCAGGTAACCTTATAATATCATTCAAGCATTTTATAATACTAATATAATGATAATATTATACTATTATCTCTTTCCTTTCATGAATTGAGTCCGGTTCGTCAAACAGAGACTATTTACGAAAGTCAGAATCAAAACTACCAACCGATATGGTTCAAAAACTAAGTTCTTCGCGATCGAGCTTGCCTCAGAGGAGGTTCTAGCTTATGGATGACATAATGACAATGAGGATCGAGATACTTGTTGATATAGAAGATGTGCTTCCTTCACTGATCTTCCGGAGAAATCCGTGCCTTTAGAAAATGTCTCGCGTACTCAAAAATCAGGGTTGTTACATTACATCTCATATTGTATCTTCTACGGCATGAGTCTCTAAATCCCATAGGTGGGGGTGAGGAGCTCTGCTGTGTTTCAATGGATTAATGCAATTACTATTGTTTTCTATTCAATCACGCTTGTTTCTGTTCTAAGATATTGACTCATACTTCAATATGAAGAATGTAATGATGCTTGACACTCATTATCATTCTTAAATTTATGAATGCGTACTTGACAACCACTTCCGTTCTATCTGAGCTCAATGTAGTCATTGGGCGACAGCTTGAGTACGTATCTCATGGGTTTCTAATCCATGAGTTTGACTTGCATCTCTTGACAACAGAGCATTCAAACTCATGAGATCGAAACCTTCGTGGTAGAGGCTAGAACCAATTGGTAGCATTCCTGAGATCCGAAAAGTCTAAACCTTGTCTGTGGTATTCCGAGTAGGATCTGGGATGGGATGACTGTGACGAGCTTCAAACTCATGAATATTGGGCGCAGTGATAGTGTGCAAAAGGATAGAGAGATCCTATTCAGACACAACTGAGAACCGACAAATGATTAGCCGTGCAATAGCTGTGCCTGATATTTTTCATCCGAGATGAGAGATCCGATAGTTGATTAGCAGTACAGAAACTGTACCTGGACCATTTTCACTGAGAGGATGGATGGTAGCCATTAACATCGGTGATCTACAAACATATAGCTTGCCATAGAAGGAGCCATGCGTGTTTGGAGAAGAAGACAGTAGAAAAGCAGAAATTCAGAAGACAGAGCATCTCTGAACCTCAACCTGTTCTCCATTACTGAACAACAAGTATCATTAATTTCACGCTCTTTTACTTTTTACAAACGAAATCATTTTTATCACTAATATCCTGACTAAGAGTTACAGGATAATCATAGCTTGCTTCAAGCCGGCAATCTCCGTGGGATCGACCCTTACTCACGTAAGGTATTACTTGGACGACACAGTACACTTGCTGGTTAGTTGTACCGGAGTTGTGAAAAGTGTGATCCCAATTCCGTGCACCATGTTTTTGGCGCCGTTGCCGAGGATTGTTCAAGTTTGGACAACTGACGGTTCATCTTGTTGCATAGATTAGGAATAATTTATTTTTGTTGGTTTAGAGTCACTAAATTTGAGTCTTTTATTTTCTTTTCAAAAATCTTATTTTTCTTTATCAATCTTGAATTTTTCTTTGAGTATTTTATTATTGTTTTTGTTAAAATTTTAAAATCCTTGTTTTCTTTTTCTAGATTTTTTTTGAAAATTTTTAATAAATAGATAAAAAACCAATAAACTAATAATTGAATCTTCTGTTTGAATTTAGTTTCATGTTTTAAGTTTGGTGTAAATTGCATGTTTTTATTTTCCTTCAATTTTTCGAATTGTCTGCACTTTTTATTCTTCATATTTTGAGTTTTATGTCCCTTGTTCTTTCTTAATCTTCGAGTTGTTCTTGTTTATTTTCCATGTTTGATCTTTAGTTTTTCTTATTTTGTGTCTTTCCTTGTTTTTGTTATGCATTTTCAAATTATTAGTGTCCAAAGTATAAAAATTTTTAAGTTTCATGTCCTTTGTATTTTTATTTTCTTAAAGATTTCGAAAAATTACTCTTTGGTGTTCATCTTGACATTCAAAGTATTCTTGGTGTTCATCTTGACATTCAAGGTGTTCTTGGTTGTTTTCTTTGTTTTGATCCAAAATTATTAAGTTTTGTGTCTTTTTATTATTTTTCTCTTTCCTCATTAAAAATTCAAAAGTAAAAAAAAAAACTTTTCCTTATTCTTCTCATAATTTTCGAAATTTTGAGTTGACCTAGTCAAAAATTTTTTAAAATTTAGTTGTTTCTAATTAGTCAAGTAAAAATTTCAATTTAAAAAATTTATCTTTTTAAATCTTTTTCGAAACAAATTCTTTTTCAATTTGCTTTTAATATTTTTCGAAAATCTTTTATAAAAATTTTCAAAATCTTTTTCTATTTTTATTTAATTTTTGAATTACTTGTCCTATTTTGTTATTTTGATTGAAAAATTTTAATTTTGGTGTTTTCTTGTTAAGAAGGTTTCAATCTTTTAAAATTTTAAAATCATATCTTTTTCAAATATTTTCTTTTATTTTTTTTCTTACAAGTATCTTTAATTTTAAGACATATCGTTTTCAAAACTTCCTAACCACTTTCTCTCCATTTTTCAAAAATCCACACCAAAAATTTTCAAATCTTTTTAATTAATTAATTAATTTAGTTTTCTAATTTCTTTTATTTCTTTTTTTCTTAATTTTTGAAACTTGCATCAATTTTTTTATTTACTTTATTTTAATTTCTTTAATTTCAAAAAAAGGGGGATAAAATTTTTATTTACAATCCACATCATCTCCCTTTCTCCATCATGGACCTAAGTGGAAATAAACAGTCCAGAAGGACTCTGGGATCATATGCTAACCCCACTACTGCTTCATATGGGAGTAATATCTGTGTACCCCCCATCAAAGCCAGCAACTTTGAGCTGAAGCCTCAGCTCATTATCACAGTGCAGCAAAATTGCCAGTATTTTGGTCTTCCACAGGAAGAACATACTGAGTTTCTAGCACAATTTTTACAAATTGCTGACACAGTACGTGATATGGAGGTAGATCAGGATGCCTATAGATTATTACTGTTTCTATTTGTTGTAAAAGATCAAGCTAAGAGGTGGTTAAATAACCAACCCACAACAAGCATAAGAACATGGAAACAGTTATCAGACAAATTTCTGAATCAATATTTTCCTCCAAAAAGGATGACATAGCTAAGGCTGGACATCCAAGGCTTTAAACAAGAGGATAATGAATCCCTTTATAATGCCTGGGAGAGGTACAGAGAGATGCTAAGGAAATGCCCATCTGAAATATTTTCAGAATGGGTACAGTTAGACATCTTTTACTATGGGCTTACAGAAAAGGCCCAGTTGTCTCTAGACTACTCAGCTGGTAGATCTATACATATAAGAAAGACAATTGAAGAGGCTCAAGAGCTCATTGATATAGTTGCCAGAAATCAGCACATGTACTCAAGTGGTGAGACCTCCATGAAAGAAAAGGCTGAGGTAGCATCCACTGAACTTAGTACTCCAGGACAAATTGCTGAACTCAATCAGCAACTATTTTCTATAACAAAACAGTTAGCAGAATTTAAAGAGATGCTACAAGAAACCAAAGATACTAACCAGAATATGGAAAAATAATTTAATCAGACAAGACAGCAGTTATCTAAACAAATAACAGAAGAATGCCAAACTGTTCATTTAAGGAGTGGAAAGACATTGAATGTCTCAACTCAAAACAGCAGGAAGCCAAGAAAGGAACATTTAACAGAGGATGACCAAGCCACTGCCCAAAATCCCTCTGAGGATAGTAAGAGCCCAAAGAGGAATGATTCTGGCATTCAAATGCCAGAAAAGGGTCAAAAGTTGGCATTGAACGCCCAGTGAATGGCCAATTCTGGCGTTCAAACGCCAGAAAAGGGTGGCAATCTGGCGTTGAACGCCCAAAAAGCACCCAATTCTGGCGTTCAAATGCCAACGAGGTACCAGGCACCTGCAAGTGCTGATGACAACCCCCTTAAGCAAGCATCTCCAACCACTTCTGTAGGAAATAAACCTGCAGCAACTAAGGTTGAAGAATATAAAGCCAAGATGCCTTATCCTCAGAAATTCTACCAAGCAGAATAGGATAAACAATTTGCCTGCTTTGCAGACTATCTTAGGACTCTTGAAATAAAAATTTTGTTTGCAGAGGCACTTGAGCAAATACCCTCTTATGCTAAGTTCATGAAAGAGATCTTAAGTCATAAGAAGGATTGGAGGGAGACTGAAAAATTTTTTCTCACTGAATAATGTAGTGCAGTCATTTTAAAAAGCTTACCAGAGAAGCTTAAGGATCCCGAAAGCTTTATGATACCATGCACATTAGAGGATGCTTGTACCAAGACAGCTTTATGTGATCTTGGGGCAAGTATCAACTTGATACCTGCATCCACTATCAGAAAGCTTGGTTTGACTGAAGAAGTCAAACCAACCTGAATATGTTTCCAACTTGTTGATGGATCAATTAAAATTCCATCAGGCGTAATTGAGGACATGATTGTCAAGGTTGGGCCATTTGCCTTTCCCACTGACTTTGTAGTGCCAAAAATGGAGGAGCACAAGAGAGGTAACCCTGAGAGTCAATGAGGATGAGTTTAAGTTGAAGGCTGTCAAAGCTATGCAACATCCAGACACATCAAAAGACTGCATGAGCGTTGATATTATTGACTCCCTGGTGAAAGAAGTCAATATGATTGAGAGTCTTGAATCAAATCTAGAGGACAGTTTTAAAGATGTTCAACCGATCTGGAGGAGCCAGAGAAAACAGAAGAACCTCTGAAAACCCCTCAGGAAGAGGAGAAGCCTCCTAAACCCGAGCTCAAACCACTACCACCATCTCTGAAATATGCATTTTTGGGAGAAGATGACACTTTTTCGGTAATCAAAAGCTCTGCTTTAGAGCCACAGGAAGAGAAAGCAATAATTCAGGTGCTAAAGACACACAAGACAGCTCTTGGGTGGTCCATAAGTGATCTTAAAGGCATTAGCCCAACCAGATACATGCACAAGATCCTGTTGGAGGATGATGCTAAGCCAGTGGTTTAACCACAGAGGCGGCTGAATCCAGCCATGAAGGAGGTGGTGCAGAAAGAGGTCACTAAGTTACTAGAAGCTAGGATTATTTATCCTATTTCTGGTAGCCCCTAGGTGAGCCCTGTCTAAGTTATTTCGAAGAAGGGAGGCATGACAGTGGTTTATAATGAAAAGAATGAACTGGTTCCTACAAGAACAGTTACATGGTGCCGTATGTGTATTGACTACAGAAGGCTCAATACAGCCACCAGAAAGGATCATTTTCCTTTACCATTCATAGACCAGATGCTAGAGAGACTAGCAGGTCATGAATACTACTACTTTTTGGATGGCTATTCAAGTTACAACCAAATTGCAGTAGATCCTCATGACAAAGAGAAAATAGCATTCACATGTCCATCTGGAGTATTTGCCTACAGAAGAATGCCATTTGGTCTGTGCAATGCACCTGCAACCTTTCAGAGGTGCATGCTCTCTATCTTCTCTGATATGGTAGAGAAATTTCTGGAAGTCTTCATGGATGACTTCTCAGTATTTGGAGACTCATTCAGCTCCTGTCTTGACTATTTAGCACTTGTTCTGAAAAGGTGACAAGAGACTAACCTGGTTTTAAACTAGGAGAAATGTCACTTTATAGTGACTGAAGGAATTGTCCTTGGGCACAGAATTTCAAACAAGGGAATAGAGTTGGTAGAGGTAATTGAAAAATTACCACCACCTGCCAATGTTAAGGTAATCAGAAGCTTTCTGGGGTATGTAGGATTCTATAGGAGGTTTATAAAGGATTTTTCAAAAATTGCAAAACCTCTGAGCAATCTACTAGCCGCTGATACACCATTTGTCTTTGACACAGAGCGTTTGCAAGCCTTTAAGACTCTGAAAGCTAAGCTGGTCACAACACCAGTTATTTCTATACCAGACTGGACGTTACCATTCGAACTAATGTGTGATGCCAGTGACCATGCCATTGGTGCAGTATTGGGATAGAGGCATGACAAGCTTCTGCATGTCATTTATCATGCTAGCCATGTTTTAAATGATGCACAGAAGAATTACACAACCACAGAAAAGGAGTTGCTTGTAGTGGTTTATGCCATTGACAAGTTCAGATATTACTTAGTAGGATCAAAAGTGATTGTATACACTGACCATGCTACTCTAAAATATCTCCTCACAAAGCAGGATTCAAAACCCATACTCATAAGATGGATGTTGCTTCTGTAAGAGTTTGATATAGAAATAAGAGACAAAAAAGGGACAGAGAACTAAGTAGCTGATCACCTATCTCGGATAGACCCAGTAGCAGGAGCGTCCCTCCCTCCTACTGAGATCTCTGAAACCTTTTTGGATGAGCAACTCTTTGCCATTCAAGAAGTACCGTGGTTTGCAGACTTTGCAAACTATAAAGATGTGAAATTCATACCCAAAGAGTACAGTAGACAGCAAACAAAAAAATTGGTTTCTGATGTAAAGTACTAATTGTGGGATGAATCTTATCTCTTTAAGAGATGTGCAGACGGAATAATCCGTAGATGTGTGCCTAGAGAAGAGGCACAGAAGATCCTATGGCATTGCCATGGATCACAATATGAAGGACATTTTGAAGGTGAGTGAACAGCCATAAAAGTTCTCCAATATGGCTTCTATTGGCCTACTCTCTATAGAGACTCCCGAGAGTTTGTACGTAACTGTGATAGTTGCCAGAGAGCTGGTAATCTGCCTCATGGTTATGCCATGCCTCAGCAAGGGATCTTAGAGATTGAGTTATTTGATGTATGGGATATTGACTTCATGGGGCCTTTCCCACCATCATATTCAAACACTTATATTCTGGTGGTAGTAGACTATGTATCTAAATGGAAAGAGGCAATTGCAACACCCACTAATGATACTAAGACAATGATGAGGTTCCTCCAGAAACATATCTTCAGCAGGTTCGGTGTCCCTAAGGTACCGATTAGTGATGGAGGCACTCATTTCTGTAATAAACACCTTGACTCTGCTCTGATCTGATATGGAATTAACCACAAAGTGACAAATCCATATCATCCACAAATAAATGGGCAGGCTGAAGTCTCAAATAGAAAACTAAAATAAATCTTGGAACAGACTGTAAGTACTCGTAGAAGGGATTGGGCAAAAAATCTGGATGGTGCTCTGTGGGCATGCAGAACCGCATTCAAGACTCCTGTAGGGACCTCTCCATACCAGCTTGTGTATGGAAAAGCCTGTCATCTGCTAGTGGAACTGGAACACAAGGCCTACTGGGCAACTAGGTTCCTAAACCTTGATGCTAAGGTAGCAGGAGAGAAAAGATTACTCCAGTTGAATGAGCTGGAGGAGTTCAAACTCAATGCTTTCGAAAATGCTAAAATTTACAAGGAGAAAGCAAAAAGGTGGCATGACAGAAGGCTATCTTCTAGAGTCTGAGCCAAGATAGAAGGTTCTGCTATTTAACTATAGGCTCAGATTGTTACCTTGGAAATTGAAATCCCGGTGGAAGGGACCATATGTGATTACACGTGTGTCACCATATGGATATGTAGAGCTTCAGGATATTGACTTTGACAAAAAGTTCATTGTTAATAGACAGAGAGTCAAACATTATCTGGAAGGCAATGTTGAGCAAGAATGCTCAAGACTGAGACTAGATTAAAGCTCAATAAAGTTCAGCTAAAGATAGTAAAGAAGTGCTTGCTGGGAAGCAACTCAGCCCTTAGCAAAGTTTTTGTTATTTAAATAATAATTATACGAGTTTAATATAATTTATTTTTAAGGTTTATGGTCAATTGCAGAGGTTTACAGAGTAACAGAAGAGTTCAGAACAGAAAACAGAGAAGCCAATGGAAAAAAAGCTTATTGGCGTTTAAACGCCAGTAAAGGTGGCAAATTGGGCGTTAAACGCCAGAATGGCTATCATTCTGGGCGTTAAACGCCAGAATGGGCAGATTCTGGGCGTTTAACACCAGAAACAGCAACATCCTGGGCGTTCAGAAAAAAAAGAAAAGCCCAGTAACAAAGAAATTCTGGCGTTTAACGCTAGCCAAGATACCTGGCTGGGCATTAAACGCCCAAAGTGGCTGCCAGATGGGCATTAAACGCCAGAATGGCTATCATTCTGGGCGTTTAACACCAGAACAGCAAAGGGGAGGTAATTTTGTTTCCAATTTGATTTTTTTTTCAATTTTTCATGTTTTAATTCATAATTTTTTTGCATAAAAAATATTTCAATTGTTCATCTTTCAATTTCTATTTTCAAAAACTAATAATCCTTTTAATTATTGTCCTTATCTTTTTCCAAACTTACATATCTTCCCAAATTCTTTTCGAATCCTTTTAATTTTTTTTAACATTGACAAGTTTTTCAAAATTAATTACCTCATTCTTTTTCTACTCCCTTCTATCTTATTTTGCTCGAGAACGAGCGAAGCTTTTAAGTTTGGTGTGGAAAAGTTATTCTTTTTGCTTTCCATTACTTAGAAAGAGGATGGAGCAAACTAGAGGAGCTCAAGCACTCCATTGGACCATCAAGAGGAAGAAGTAGCCGCCGTCACTAAGGTGGACCCACTCCTTAATTTCCTTGCTTTTATTGTTATATGTCTGTTTTTATGTTTATTTTCTGTCTAAGTCTTGTTTTTATTACATGATCATTAGTGTTTAGTGTTTATGTCTTAAAGCTATGAATGTTCCATGAATCTTTCACCTTTCTTAAACGAAAAATGTTTTCTGAAAAAGAAAAATAAGTACATGAATTTTGAATTTTATCTTGAAAATAATTTAATTATTTTGATGTGGTGGCAATACTTTTTGTTTTCTAAATGAATGCTTGAACAGTGCATGTTTAAAATTGGAATTAAGAAAAGTTGACTCTTGAAAGAATAATGAAAAAGGATACATGTTATTGGTGATTTGAAAAATCATAAAACTGATTCTTGAAGCAAGAAAAAGCAGTGAAAAGCAAAAGCTTGAAAAAAAATGCGAAAAAAAGAAAAAAGAAGAAAGAAAAAGAAAAAAGCAAGAGCAAAAAGCCAGTAACCCTTTTAACTAAAAGGAAAGGGTAAAATGGATCCAAGGCTTTGAGCATCGATGGATAGGAGGGCCCAAAGGATTAAAATCCTGGCCTAAGCGGCTAAATCAAGCTGTCCCTAACCATGTGCTTGTGTCATGAAGGTCCAAGTAAAAAGCTTGGGACTGAGTGGTTAAAGTCATGATCCAAAGGAAAAGAGTGTGCTTAAGAACTTTGGGCACCTCTAACTGGGGACTCTAGCAAAGCTGAGTCACAATCCGAAAAGGTTCACCCAGTTATGTGTCTGTGTCATTTATGTATCAGGTGGTAATACTGGAAAACAAACTGCTAAGGGTCACGGCCAAGACTTATAAAGTAGTTGTGTTCAAGAATAAAAAAGAACTTATCTAGGAAAATCAATAACATTATTTGTATTTCTGAGTTCCTAAAGAGGCCTTCAATTCTGAACTCCAATGGATAGAGAGATGCCAAAACTATTCAAAGGCAAAAAGCTACTAGTCCCGCTCATCTAATTAAAACTAATCTTCATTGATATTTTTAAAACTTATTGTATTCTCTCTTCTTTTTATCTTATTTTTTTTGGTTGCTTGTGGACAAGCAACAATTTAAGTTTGGTGTTGTGATGAACGGATAATTTATACACTTTTTGGCATTATTTTTAGGTAGTTTTTAGTATGTTTTCGTTACTTTTTATTATATTTTTATTAGTTTTTATGAAAAAATTACATTTTTGGATATTACTATGAGTTTGTGTATTTTTCTGTAATTTCAGGTATTTTCTGACTGAAATTGAGGGACTTGAGCAATTATCTGATTCAGAGGCTGAGAAAGGACTGCAGATGCTGTTGGATTCTGACCTCCCTGCACTCAAAGTGGATTTTCTAGAGCTACAAAAATCTAATTAGCGCACTCTTAATTGGGATGGAAACCTAACATCTTGGGCTTTCCAGAAATACATAATACTCCATACTTTATTCGAGATTTGATGGTCCAAACTGGCGTTTAAACGCCAGCTAGAGACTCTTTTCTGGCGTAAAATGCCGGAACTGGCACCAGAGCTGGAGTTAAACGTCTAAACTGGCACCTAAGCTGGCGTTTAACTCCAAGAATGGCCTATGCACGTGAAAGCTTCAAAGCTCAGCCCAAACACTCACCAAGTGGGCCCCGGAAGTGGATTTCTGCACTATCGGCACTTAGTTACTGATTTTTTTGTAAACCTAGGTTACTAGTTTAGTATAAAAACTACTTTTAGAGATTCATTTTGGGACTTATGACATTTTACATCTCATATTGTATCTTCTACGACATGAGTCTCTAAACCCCATAGGTGGGGGTGAGGAGCTCTGTTGTGTTTCAATGGATTAATGCAATTACTATTATTTTCTATTCAATCACGCTTGTTTATGTTCTAAGATATTCACTTGTACTTCAATATGAAGAATGTAATGATCCGTGACACTCGTTATCATTCTCAAATTTATGAACGCATGCTTGACAACCATTTCCATTCTATCTGAGCTCAACGTAGTCATTGGGTGACAGCTTCAGTGCGTATCTCTTGGGTTTCTAACCCATGAGTTTGACTTGCATCTCTTGACAACAGAGCATTCAAACTCATGAGATCAAAACCTTCGTGGTAGAGGCTAGAACCATTTGGCAGTATTCTTGAGATCCGGAAAGTCTAAACCTTGTCTGTGGTATTCCGAGTAAGATCTGAGACTGGATGACTGTGACGAGCTTCAAACTCACGAATGTTGGGCACAGTGACAGTGTGCAAAAGGATAGAGAGATCCTATTCCGACACAAGTGAGAACCGACAGATGATTAGCCGTGTGGTAGCTGTGCCTTGTATTTTTCATCTGAGACAAGAGATCCGATAGTTGATTAGCCGTACAGAAATCGTACCTAGACCATTTTCACTGAGAGGATGGATGGTAGCCATTGACAACGGTGATCCACCAACATATAGCTTGCCATAAAAGGAGCCATGTGTGTTTGGAGAAGAAGACAGTAGGAAAGCAGAAATTCAGAAGACAGAGCATCTCTGAACCTCAACCTGTTCTCCATTACTGAACAACAATTATCATTAATTTCATGCTCTTTTACTTTTTTTCAAATGAAATTATTTTTATCACTAATATCCTGACTACGAGTTACAGGATAACCATAGCTTGCTTCAAGCCGCCAATCTCTGTGGGATCGACCCTTACTCGTAAGGTATTACTTGGACGACCTAGTGCACTTGCTGGTTAGTTGTACCGGAGTTGTGAAAAGTCTGATCACAATTCCGTGCACCAGAGCTCAAATCATCTCATTCAATATTTATCTTTATTATTCAATCATTTTGTTGTAAAACACTACCACACAAAGCATTACGCTTAAGCCGTAAAATAAAGATGGTGTAATATTATGACCTCTAAAAAAAACATACATACATAATATAGTTGGAGGAATATAATATTCATGGAGTCTTGAAGGTTGGTTAAAGCAAAATCGTGAAAATAAAAGCACAACGCTCAAGATAACATTTACTTACGTACAAAGAAAGGTAAAGATAGACATATGATAAGAGTAGAGTGCTAAAGATACAAATATTCAAACTCCAGGCTCGACCTGTAAAGCCAAGGTTGGCCGAAGAATATTTACAAACATAGGTATAGATATATAGCCCAAAGTATGCCATAAAAGAAGACAGAAAACCTGTTTCTCCACGTCGACCTCTAAAAGGGACAAACACAAGATATATATATATACACATACTTAGAAGAGTCTACAAACTTAAATGCATAACAACTTTCCATAATATAACAACCCCAAAGCTAGACTTTGCTTGCTCAGAACTCCAAACGTTCAGGGAGGTACGTCTCAACCTACATTTGAAAACAATAATATAGATATGGAATGACAACTAGAGGTTCTCAACATGGTAATGGTGCCCACATAAATAATATATAAGGTTCCAGGAAAGGTAGAGACAATCCTAGAACTCCGACACTCAGATTTAAAACTTAAAGATTAAAACTGGAAACCATAAGCAGGATAGTCTGTCTAAGGCTCTTAATCCTTACTCAAATCTAACTAAATTCTAACTTATTCCCTCAGCTTCTCGCCTTTCTCCAATCCTCCAAAATTCTGGTAGAAATGTCCTCGTCACTTCTCTGCCAGACAATGGGCCTCTCAATTTGCACAAACAAATAATACAAGCAAGGAAAAAATAAATAAGATGCAGTTACAACAGGTAAAGCATATAGCAAGTAGACATAGTAATGCAAATAGGCAAACCCAAATAATGCAAACAAATGCACATGATGAATGCCTTCCCTATGGCCGATGAGTCTCATCTGTCGGTTACAAAGCCAAACCCGACATGTCCAGTAACTATCCCTGGACAGAACAACACAGAATGGAATAGGTATTACTCGTCTCTCCATGTCGGTGTTTCACCCATCCCAGAATAGGTATTACTCGTCTACTCAGTTAGGTGCCTCAAACCATAAACCGGGTAGGGATTACTTGTCTATCCACAGGCCATGACTCATATACGAATTACTCGTCTATCCTCGGATAGG
This sequence comes from Arachis stenosperma, assembly GCF_014773155.1. Lineage (NCBI taxonomy): Eukaryota > Viridiplantae > Streptophyta > Magnoliopsida > Fabales > Fabaceae > Arachis > Arachis stenosperma. The sequence goes on from NC_080381.1 coordinate 99,065,216, forward strand.
AATCACTCATCTACCTCAAAATCACATCATACATAGGGATTACTCATCTATTCTTAAAGTTATATCTCAGATAGTGGTTACTCATCTATACCTAAAGCCATTACTCAATATCTTATTCAATTCATCATGTATTCAGCATTTTAGCAATTCTCAAGCTCATACTCTCCACTTCACAACCTTTCTTTACTTCCAAGTTACCACCCTCTCAAGGTTCAACTCCCTCACTATGACTAAAACTAAGATTTAGGGTTTTAGAAAGTAAAAATAGATATTTAGAAGTTTGAAATCATGTTTAGATTACAAAACAAAAAGTTCCTGAAAAATAGGGTCCCGCGTACGCATGCCGTGTTGCGCGTACGCGGGGGTGCTATTTTCCTCACTCATGTACGCGAGCCCCCTTAGACAGAATCGATAGCTCGCGTCACGTGTTACTTACCCGCGTACGTGAGCACAAAATTTTCACCTCTCACGTTCGTGGAACATTCCCACGTATACAGACATTCCTGGACAGAACCAAACGATTGCGTCGCATATGCACTCGTGTATGCGAGCCTCTCAAAATTGCCAGAAAGCTGTTAATGCTGCAGAATCTCTTTTACACACCAAACTTTTGATGAGCATAAATTTTTTGTTAAAAATTATTTTTCATCCGTTCTTTGAACGGCGTAAACTTCATGGACCCAATTTTCATATAAATTAAGTTTGATAGAAATCGAGGATCTAGAAGCTAAGTTATGACCCACAGAAATTTAGCCAAAAACCAAATTTTTACTAATGATTTCCAAACATCTATCTTACCAATTTCCTTTACCAAAACCAACATTTTACACTTCAAAATACTCCAATTACATCCAACACAGCTCCACATCCTGTCGCTACTTTTTTCAACTTACCATACCTCAATTTGAGCAACTTTAGTCCACAATTTCTCAATTTACATAGACACAATTTACCAATTATCAACATTCACACCATCATATTCATTACCACATTCATTATTCTCATTCATCATCAATTAAATTATCTTTCATCAACATTCATTTCAAGACAACATAACAATCTCATTAATAATTTTTCAATTTACATAGACATAATTTACCAATTACCAACATTCACAAATCCACACTCATTATCTACATCAATCATTATCGAAATCATCAAACATCAATGGTGCAGAATTTATAACCCACAAACTAACCGGCAAGTGCATTGGGTCGTACCAAGTAGTACCTCAAGTGAATAAGGGTCGATCCCACGAGGATTGATGGACTAAGCAACAATGGTTGATTAATTTACTTAGTTAGATAAGCAGAAAATGGTCTTTGAGAGTTCAATTGCATTAATCAGTAAATTCAGTAAATCAGAGAGCAAGCAGTAAACAAGTTGTGAAATATATTATGAAAATCAGTTAATCATGCAAGATTTAATTCATGGCAAACTATATGTGACTAAACCCTAATTCCTTAGACCTTTTTAGTCTCCTCTAAGATTCATCAACCGCCAATTTCTTGGTCACTTAATTCCAATTAGAGGGTGAAGTTCAATTCTAGTTATATGCCACAGAAATCCTAATTATCCAAATATAAGAGGATTATATATCACGTATCCTGTTAAGTCCAGATAATTAGAAATTTAGGAGAAATTATTTTCAAACTGTTGTTCACATTTAGCTCTATAATCAACATCAAAACTTTAAAATTCAATGATCTACAAGGGGTTGAGGGTTGTTACCTTTCTCATGCATCAATTGAGCAAGACCCACTAATTTCCTCAAGTTAATTTGATCCTAAATATCAAGACAACAAAAAATCTTCACACAATTTGCCAAATTTCATAATTGGGGGAAGGAGAGATTGGGAGTGAAATTGAGGTTTTCTTACCAAATTGGTTAGCGGACTTTGTAAAGATCGACGCAGTGGTCGCATGGCCGCAAACGATGCAGCGATCGGAGCTCCAGATTGGATGATAATTGAGTTCGAATTTGGTGTTAGGGTTTAAGCTCTCTTCTTCTCCTTCCCATTGGCTACAACATTTCTCATATAATGAGGAAGAAGAAGGCTGAAATTTGGCTTTTATATGTCGGGCCATGGGCCCGATTTGGGCCCAGTCTAACCGGTTTTGCATGTTTGGCCAAATTTTAGGCCAAAACCTTTAAAATTAGTGTCAAATTTCATCTTTTAATTATTTCTTCTATTATAAACTATAAAAATTAATTTTCTAATTTCTTTAAATAATAATTGATTTATTAGTTAATTATTTAATAATTTTGTGGGTTTTACATTTGTCATTTTATCTCAACAAGCACAGCCTTCAACGTTAACCGACACCAGCATGAGAGACCACTCAATTATGCAAACACAAGCAAGATAAACAAATAATACACAAGTAAATTCAAGTAAAGCAATTAGCACATAGTCATATATTATTGATGGAGGAAAAATTGTCGGTAAGGAATTTCACAAAAATAGTCGCGTTGCAAGTATAGATCTAAACTGACAATTAAGCCTCAATCAAATTTAATTTGTTTGTCACTAAAGCAAACCCAATAAAATTGACCAAAGTATTAAACCTTGGGTCGTCTCTCAAGAAATTACAGGGAAGTGTACTTATAATTGGTTATGAGATTGTATCTTTTTGGGTTTTTAATTGTTGAACAAGGAATGTAAATGACAAGAAGATAAACTAATAATTAAGAAAAGTCCTAGCAAGGATTGATAATTAGAATTCCTATCCCTATTAGGATAGTCACTTGTGATGGTAATTACCTTTTGCTATCACTTAGTTAACCTCTAACAATAAAGGAAAGTCAAGAGAGTGAATTTAACTTAAGTTCACAAGTCCTAGTTAAAGACTAGCGTTAGTGAAGCTCAAGCCAACTAGCAAGTTTCAATCACCAACTAACAAGAGACTTTGACAATTCAAGAGCCTCTAATTACTCAATCTAAGTTAAGAACATAAAAAGATAATTTAAAATCCAACCATGCATTTTATCAAATACTTGGTGGGCACAAAATAAAAGCATAGAAAAGTAATAAGAGGATGAGAAATCAAAACAACCAATTTCAAACATCAATGAAAACAAATGAAGGAAGAAGCAATAAACATAAAATACCTCAACTTGCATTAATAAGAAATTGAATCTAACATGAAGAATTCATAAACTAAATTAGCAAAATAGGGAAATCAATGAGAAATAGATAACTAAAGTGCTAGAACAAATAATAGTAGAAGAAACCTAAATTAATGTAAAGTAGAAATCTGAAATTAAGAAGAAATAAGACTAAGAATCTCCTCTCTCTCTAGAAACTACATCTAAAACCTAATGTATGAATAATGAGAAGTGAAAAATCCCCATCTGCTCCACTCTGCAGCCTCTAATTTAGAATTACGGGCTTGAAATTGGGTCAAAAAGGAGCCCAGAAATTGTCCCCAACATTTTCTGTGAATTGCAGCACGTGACGCTTGTCACGCGTACGCATCTCCAACGCATACGCGTCGATGAGTAAAAATCCTGGTCACGTGTACGCGTAGTTCACGCGTACGCGTCGCTTGTCTGACGTGCCAGTCACGCGTACGCGTCGCTTACGCGTACGCATCGTTGCCAGCTTCTGAATTCCTTGTTTTCTTGTGTTCCTTCCACTTTTGCATGCTTCCTGGTGCATGAAATTGTGATACACAATGGCGCCAACAACTTGGTACGCACAATTATAATCTCACTCTTTTTCACAACTTCGCACAACTAACCAGCAAGTGCACTGGGTTGTCCAGGTAATAAACCTTACGTGAGTAAGGGTCAATCCCACGGAGATTGTCGGCTTGAAGCAAGCTATGGTCACCTTGTAAATCTCAGTTAGGCGGATTAAAATGGTTTTGGAGTTTTAATAAGCAAAAAGATAAATAAAACATAAAGTAAAGATAGAGATACTTATGTAATTCATTGGTGAGAATTTCAGATAAGTGCATAGAGATGCTTTGTTCTTGTTGAATTTCTGCTTTCCTACTGCCTTCATCCAATCCTTCATACTCCTTTCCATGGTAAGCTGTATCTTCGGGTTTCACCGGCGTCAATGGCTACCTCCCTTCCTCTCAGTGAAAATGGTCCAAATGCGCTGTCACCGCACAGCTAATCATCTGTTGATTCTCGATCATGTTGGAATAGAATCCAGTGATCCTTTTCCATCTGTCACTACGCCCAACACTCGTGAGTTTGAAGCTCAACATAGTCATCCCTTCCCAGATCCTACTTGGAATACCACAGACAAGGTTTAAACTTTCCAGATCTCAGGAATGGTCGCCTATAATTATAGCTTATACCACGAAGACTCTGATCTCACGGAATGGATGGCTCAGTTGTCAGGCGAGGCAACGATGCGTCGTGGACCAGGAATCCAAGAGATACATGCTCAATCTTATGTAGAATGGAAGTGGTTGTCAGGCACGCGTTCATAGGTGAGAATGATGATGAGTGTCATGGATCATCACATTCATCAGGTTAAAATGCGAGTGAATATCTTAGAACAAGAATAAGCTTGAATTGAATAGAAGAACAATAGTACTTTGCATTAATACTTGAGGAACAGCAGAGCTCCACACCTTAATCTATGGTGTGTAGAAACTCCACCATTGAAAATACATAAGTGATAAAGGTCCAGGCATGGCCATGAGGCCAGCCCCCAAAACGTGATCAAAGGATCAAAAGATAATCCAAAGATGAAAATACAATAGTAGAAGGTCCTATTTATAATGAAACTAGCTACTAGGGTTTACAGAAATAGGTAAATGACGCATAAATCCACTTCCGGACCCACTTGGTGTGTGCTTGGGCTGAGCATTGAGCTTTACACATGTAGAGACCTCTCTTGGAGTTAAACTCTAGCTTTGGTGCCAGTTTGGGCGTTTAACTCCAACTTTATGCCAGTTCTGGCGTTTTGACTTCAGAATAGGGCAGAGAAGGGGCGTTTGAACGCCAGTTTGCATCATCAAAAATCGAGCAAAGTATGGACTGTTATATATTGCTGGAAAGCCCTGAATGTCTACTTTCCAACGCAATTGAGAGCGCGCCATTTGAAGTTCTGTATCTCCAGAAAATCCACTTCAAGTACAGGGAGGTCAGAATCCAACAGCATCTGCAGTCCTTTGTCAGCCTCTGAATCAGTTTTTTGCTCAGGTCCCTCAATTTAAGCCAAAAAATACCTGAAATCACAGAAAAACACACAAACTCATAGTAAAGTCCAGAAATATGAATTTTGCATAAAAACTAATAAAAATATCTCAAAAAGTAGCTAGATCCTACTAAAAACTACCTAAAAATAATGCCAAAAAGCGTATAAATTATCCGCTCATCACTTCCTCTCTATCCTCTAAGTCATTCCTGCCCTATAAATCCTGAAAACACTCAGCAAACATATCACGACATCAAATGGTAATAAGAGAGGATTAAAATTAGCTAAATTAAGACCAAAGAAGCATGTTTTCAATCATAGCACAAAATCAGGAAGGAAAATATAAAACATGCAATTTACATGAATAAGTGTGAGAATAATGGGTAAAATATACTGAAATAAGCACAAGATAAACTGTAATAGTAGTTTATCAATCTTCCCACACTTAAACATTATCATGTCCTCATGCTAAACTCAAAGTGAGTCAAATTTCTAAGAATTCATATATGCACAATCAAGGGCTAAATCAATCATATCAAAGCATATTCACAATTGAGTTGAGTTAATCAAAAGAGTTCACAAACTTGCAAGACAAGGAATGATCAAATATGGACATATGGAAATAAGCAATTAAACCCTCACTGGATTTGTATATGCACTCTAATCACTCAAGTGTTTGGGATTAATCCTCTCAAATCTCCTCTAATCATGCTTTCTAATATTTTGTTCTTCTTCTAACCAATCAACAATTATCAAGTGTACAAATGAAAATATCATGAGGGCTTTTCAAGGTTGTAATGGGGCTAAGTTAAGGGTGAGGATATATGTTTGGCCAAGTGAGTTATTATATGAATCTTTGACTAACTTAAGTTCTCGCTTAACACATACACACACTCTATACAATTCTAAAGTCAAGCTTAGCTACCCAAAATCTCACTTTTGTATATTTTACACACTCATGTATCAATTTTAATCCCATCTCATATGCATTGATCCTTTTATTGAACTTAACATTGGGGTAATTTTGTCCCCTATTCATTTATTTTTTCTCTCTTTTTTTATATGAAAGCATAGTAAATCAATGCATATGGTTTTTATAATTTCATATGAGTAGCGCCCAAATTCTCAATATTTGTAAAAATAATACACATTCTCATCAACCAAAGTTTCCACATTTCCCCACACTTAGTTGACACCCACAATTCCTATCTTAAGCTAACCAAGGATTCAAATAGGGTAATTAATTATTTTTTCGCTTAAGGCTAGTGATGTGGTAATATAAAGAGCAAATGGGGGTTGAAAAGGCTCAAAATGGTAAACAAAGGCAGACGAAATGGTAGGATATTTGGGATAAGTGAGCTATAATCAAGTAATGGCCTCAATCACCTAATTGCATTAAAATACACTAAATAATGGAAATATAGAATGGAACAAACCACAGATTGTATCATGGAGAAGAAAACACACAAGAATAAAAATCATCGTTAATTAATGTAACCATGCAATTAAACTCAAAAACTCACAGGTTGTGTGTTCTTAGCTCAAAAACCATATTCCAACTATATATACATCATGCAAGTTTCAAAATGTTTTAACTCAGATCAATGTGAATCTTAAATGCCCTTTCTAAAAAAAATGAACTTCTTGAAATTTTCAACAAATTGACCAATATTTATTATTATTATTATTATTATTATTATTATTATTATTATATATATATATATACTAAAGGAAATGTTGTGATTATGGAAAGCTAAAAGTTTTAAGTTTACTCCCTATTTTCAATCAAACTAAATTCTCATAGGCAAAAGAGTAAACTAAGCTCAATAATCCACATTTTTCCAAATCACAACTAATAAGCTAAAAGTGCAATTCAAGCTAAATATCTAAGATATATACAGGCTAAAGTGCAAAATGCAACAAAGTAAAAATAAACAAAAGTACAATAAAATAAAAATGTGCAAGTACTAAAAGAAGAATAAAACAAAATAAAACAAAATACAAAATAAAGCAAAATAGAACAAAAGTCTGAAATGGTTCACCAAAATATAGTCCACCGGAGACGGCAATCTCCCCACAAGTAAATCACAACATCGTCCTCGATGCTCTCAATCAAGCTGGGTAAGAAGGATCGTCGCCAGCTAAAGGGTGTGCCTATGGCTCTGTCGGCTGTGGCTGTGGCTGTGTAGAAGCTTGAGTCTCTGGAGGTGCCTCTGCCTGACCAGCCTCTTCATCGTGATCTGTTTCCTCCTCAAAATAATCGGAAGGGTCAAGATCAGGGGGTATGACGGCTCCCAATGATGCCAACATCTGATACACGCGCTGAAAGTGCCGCTCGATGCGGCGGTCGGTCCGATCCATGTGCCCGATCAGATTCTGAACTAGCCTGTAGGTCGGCTGAGGTGCTGATGAAGGTGGTGGTGGCAGCTGACTGGCAGCTGTGGGTGGTGCAGAGGGTCCGTCTGCTGCTGATGAAGATGATAGTCCAGATGATGCTGCTGCTGAGCGGGCTTTGGATCTTCGCGGGGCTGCTCTCTCGTCCACCCAAGTCCCCCACAGAATTGCTGTCTTCTTTCCGTGGATCGGGGGCGGCGACTCATCATCCTGATGCTAGGGTACGCCAGGCCGCTGACACATCTTAGTAACCAAAGTAGGGAATGGGAGTGTGCCACGGATATGCGCTCGCCACATAAACTTCCTGATCAGGCGGGGGAAATACACCTGATGTCCCTCTATAATGCATCTGATCAGAGCGAGCATAGCCACTGGAATCTCAGAGAAGTGCGTGGTAGGCATCAAATAATGAGCAAAGATCTGCTGCTATGTCCTCACCTCCCTAGTCAGATACTCGAACATCATCTCCTTGGGTTTCGTTTTATCTGCATCCATCTCCCATGGGGCGTCCGGGGTGGCCACTACACTCCGCAACGCATCATAGTCATATGTTATAATGTGCAACTTCGCCTCAGCCTGTGTAAAGGCATCTGTATCACCCGTCTTGGGCTGACAGCAGAGTGCATCCTCAATGTCAGCTTCTGTCAGCAGAGCTCACCCGCCTCTCAGGTGAATCAAATCAAGGGTCGGTGTATAGAAGTTGCAATAAAATTCTCGGACCCATGACTCATTCATTCTAACTAGCACCCTATCCACAAAGCCTAAGCCCAACCCATCAAGTCGAAGCTCAATGGACTGCCTCAGATCTGAAGGAATGGCGAGCTTCTTCTCTAGATTGAGCTTCCGCCCCCTGAAAGGTTGGAAAACAGAGCTCACAATATAAGTTCGGAAACATCTCCCTGTTGGTAGGGGTAGTAACTGATCTGTTTTATCCTTTTTTGAAAGAGGGTTCTTGGCATAATCGGAGAAAGGAGAAGCAGTGGAAGATTGAGATTTCTTCTGTTTTCGAGAGGTAACCTTTGTTTTCCCTCTATCAGCCATCCTGAGAAAATAGAAATCACAGGATATAAATAATTAAGCCAAGTAGAGGAATATAAAGCAACGAATCAGGTACGGACAGAAAAACAAGAAACAGCAAGACATTAAAAAACTCTCATGAAGTAAATCATAGGAATAAATTATTGGAGTGCAAGCAAACATAATTCAGATAACAATCAAAACACAATCCATGAAGCATGCAATAACAACAAAATGCTTGTTTGTTAAGCATCCATAATCATCATGCCCGAAAGAATATAAAGGGGTTAATGTGAAAACAAATTAACAAGGTCAAAAGTTAGAAAATTAGGTCAAATTTAAGTGGCATGACAATTTTGGGCCGTAACCAAGATAAGCTCTAAGAGTATTTAGGACAAGCATATTCACATTCATAAGTATGATGCAAAATATTGATGACGAAATATAGAGTGCATACAAGCATAGAGGAGGCAAACAAATCATCATCAATGGGTTGGTCTATTAAGTTTGTAAAAATTGGTGTTGGAAGAATTAGGATTAGCACTTGGTGTAATCAAAAGAGAGTTGAAAGCAATTTGAGTTCAATAAGGTTCACACCAGTGAAGGGCACCAATTGTTACAAATGTACGACCCTCTATCAAGAAAGACAAGTTTAAATCAAATGGTGAGCCTTGGCATTAGCTTCATTGGTCAAGTGAGTTGAAAATTGAACCTCAAACAAGAAGTCATCAAACATTTGATTTAACTTGAAATGTTAAAAGATGCAAAAGGGTTCACATTGATTAGTTAATTAAGGTACTAATTGACATAGAGATCCGACAAATAGTTCTTTGAATTAACCAATTCAATGCCATCAACGGGGGTCCAAATAGAACGGGAATACCGGCCAAGTTAACTAAGGAATTGCATTTGGTAATAAATGAATGAATTTTCAAACCGAAAAAGTGCAAAGTGCAGCCCCTAAGTTACAAGTTGACAAAAGGAGATTTTCTAAAATTTTGGCAGCATTCCGGCAGTAAATTGGACATTTTCAGATAACAAATAGCATAAAAAAATCACACATATGAATCCATGTAATATCAAATAGGCAAACAATCATGGATTTCATATGATTCAGGCAACATTACTCAAGCAAGGCAGCAATTAAGCAATTCATATAAATCCAAAATTAGCATAGCAGTAACACAACATACACAAAGCAACAACATCATGCACCAATCAGCAAAGAAAATGACATTTGGAAATTAAACAGGAATGGAGCACTTATCAGGCCTAGAATTCTCTAACCACAACCTAGCTACCTAACCGCATGCAATTCTAATCTAACCTAATCAAAGAGAAATTAAGTATAGCTAATATTAACAGAACAAGATAAACGAAAGAAAAAACTAGAACTGGGTAGAGCATGGGATAACCTGGAAGAAGATCAGAGATGGGACCTGAAAGGGACGAGAGAATGCAAGGCCACTTAGAAGTGATCTTGGGGCAAGTATCAACCTAATACCTGCATCTACTATCAAAAAGCTTGGGTTGACTGATGAAGTCAAACCAACCCGGATCTGTCTCCAACTTGCTGATGGTTCTATTAAACACCCATCAGGCATGATTGAAGACATGATTGTCAAGGTTGGGCCATTTGCCTTTCCCACTGACTTTGTGGTGCTGGAAATGGAGGAGCACAAGAGTGCAACTCTCATTCTAGGAAGACCTTTCCTAGAAACTGGCCGAACCCTTATTGACGTCCAAAAAGGGGAAGTAACCCTGAGAGTCAATGAGGATGAGTTTAAGTTGAATGTTGTCAAAGCTATGTAGCATCCAGACACCCCAAATGACTGCATGAGCATTGATATTATTGACTCTCTGTTAAAAGAGGTCAATATGACTGAGAATCTCGAATCAGAGCTAGAGGATATCTTTAAAGATGTTCAGCATGATCTGGAGGAACCAGAGAGAATAATAGAACCTCTAAAAATCCCTCAGGAAGAGGAAAAACCTCCCAAACCCAAGCTTAAACCATTACCACCATCCCTGAAATATGCATTTCTGGGAGAAGGTGATACCTTTCCTGTAATCATAAGCTCTACCTTAGAGCCACAGGAAGAGGAAGCACTAATTCAAGTGCTAAGGACACACAAGACAGCTCTTGGATAGTCCATCAGTGATCTTAAGGGCATTAACCCAGCCAGATGCATGCATAAGATCCTATTGGAGGGTGATGCTAAGCCAGTGGTTCAACCACAAAGGCGGCTGAATCCAGCCATGAAGGAGGTGGTGCAGAAGGAGGTCACTAAATTACTAGAGGCTGGGATTATTTATCCTATTTCTGATAGCCCCTGGGTAAGCCCTGTCCAAGTCGTCCCTAAGAAGGGTGGCATGACAGTGGTTCATAATGGAAAAAAATGAACTGGTTCCTACAAGAACAGTGTTCCGGGGGTTACCTGAAACGTGTAGCTCGGTCGTCTGGAGATGCCCGAGGTGGGGGTCAGGGACCCGAGCTTGATGTGTTGGCGATTGGTGGTTGTACCTGCAATGACACTCCGATGCTTAAGTTAGCATGGGTCCAAGCAGATATGTGTAGAATGTGGAATGTATGTCATACCTGGGTGCTCCAGTGTATTTATAGTAGTTGGTCGTGATCTTCCCTGGATAAGATATTCTTATCTTATCTTATCTTTTGGGAGTTTTACCTCTATCTTTGCGGAACCGCCTTTCCTAGGCTTTTTCGGCCTTTAGGTTTTGGGCTTCGTTCCTTTTGATGGGCCTTCTTAGCTTTATTTGTCCGAGGTCCGACCTTAGGCGTGGGCCTTGGGATGAGGTCGGACCTTTCATGGATTTTGCCGAGTTGGAGGAGCTCGGTCAGGGTATAAACAGTGCCCCTGCCCGCGTTCGTCCTTTTTGGGAGGTCGAGCTCGGGCATAGTTGTTTTTCAAAATTCAAAAATGGCCGTTTCCTGCATTTATTGCATTTTACCGTTTCTCCTCGATTTCCGTTCGGGCTCTGTGAAGGCATTATTTATTTGCTCCCTTCCTTTTTCTTCGTTTATTCTGTTCCTTCCTGTTTTTTCTAAGTTTTCGCCATCTCTTTTTTCGAGCACCGCTTCTTCTTTCTCTTTGTTCTTCTTCCCCGAATCTTTCCGTGCGTCTTTCCGGGGTTTCCTCTGTGCCGCCGTTTCGTTCTTCTTTCTTCGGAGCTCGTCGTCTTCTTTCTTTCTTCCAGGTTTGTTCCCGTCTCTTTTCTTTGCGCATATATGCTTTCTGTTCTTTTGTGTGGCTCTTTGTCTGTTTCTTCTTTCTTTATGCCTGGGTTGCCCCAAAAAGAGGCGCCGCCATTGCTTTGTTTGCATATGGGGGGGCTCTTTTTTGTTTTTTCTGGTACTTTGTTCCGGGTTGCCGCATTTTCTTTTTTGTTTCTTGCTTGGCTGAACGGGTTTTTCGCTGTCTGCTTTATGTGATTTTTGCTTGCTTTTGTATTTCTTCTTTGTAGGTAAGAGTTTTATGTCTCGAAAGGTTCTTCAGGCGATGTCGACCAAGATTCCAAGTGGTCTTGGTTGGGTAGACCCTCTTCCTCTAAAAGTCCCTTCTGTGGTAGATTCTGAATATTTGGCTAGGTTCCGTAGGCACTGTAGTATATGTGAGAATAGAGAGTCTGAGAGGGATTATGAGCTAGTAGCCCCGGATTCCGAGGAGAGAGTTTGCTTCCCGCCTTTAGATAGTTCCGAGAAGCTCTTCTTTTATGCTTATGATTGTTTTTTCTCTAAGTTGAGTGTCCGACTTCCTTTTACCGACCTGGAGTCCGAGGTGTTGTGGTCTTGTAACCTTGCCCCTACGCAGCTCCATCCAAATTCTTGGGCGTTTTTAAAGCTGTTTCAACTTTTGTGTCAGTTTTTGGGCGTCGCTCCCTCTATTTCTCTTTTTTCCTATTTGTTTGTGTTGACGAAGCCGGGGTCGGGTGGAGGGAAGGTGTCTTGGGTCTCTTTTAGGGCTAACCAGGGAAGGAAGTTTTGTACCCTTTATGATGAGTCCTTTCATGATTTCAAGAACTTTTATTTCAAGGTCCGGGCTACTGGAGACGTCCGACCTTTCTTTCTGGATGAGAGTGGGGAGCCTTCTTTTCCTCTTTGTTGGCAGGAGAATGTAGTGTCTGCTAAGTATACTTTTGAGAGTCTAGATGAGGTTGAGCAGGCTTTTGTGGGTGTGGTGAGCAGTTTATGGGGTCGGGCACCTCACTTGGATATGAAGAAAATGTTGGGGGATCCAAGCCTTCTCCGTTCCAAGTTAGGTAGTTTCCCGACCTCTCCGAGATTCTTCTTTTTCAATATTGTTGTTTTACTTGTTTTTGGTTGAATTTCTGTTGTGGTAATCCTTTTCTTTGTATTTCTGCAGAGATGTCTTCTCAGGCGGATTCCATGAAGTTCCTTCGTCGGACGAAGAAGTCTGTGGCTGCTCGAAATATCGAGGCTGAGGCTTCTGCTCGATCTTCTCCGCAGAAGGCTACCGTGGGTGTTCAGACTCGGTCGAAGACTATTCCGACTCCCCAGTTCCGAGCTATAAATCAAGACCCTCCGACCTCCGGGCCTTCTACCTCTTCTCCTCCCCCGTTCTCGGGTCCTCCTCCCAAGAAGCAGAAGACCTCTCAAGAGCTTGCGGGTTTTAACGATAAGGATTTCGATGCTCTTGGTTGGATTGAACAGCATATTCTCCCTCAGACTTTTATCTCTACTGATGACGTGTCTATGGAGCATCATTTTCAGTATATGGCGCGGAGTTGTGTTCGGATGGCCAGTCTTCATGCTGCTATTGCCCGGGAGTTCAAGAAATCTCCCATTGGCGCGACCAGCTCCCGACTTGAGAGGGCTCAGTCCGAGTTTGAGAAGTTTAGTGAGCTGAAGGCTGCTAGGATTACGGAGCTGGAGGCCTCTTTGGAGAAGGAGAAAGCTAAAGCTACCGCGGCTGTGGCGGCAGCGAAAGCGTCCGAGGAGATGGCGAAGGCGGCGACGGAGAATTATACTCGGGTATATGCCGAGCTTGTGGAGACAAGGGAGAAGTTGCAATCTGCTCAGGATGATTTTTACGAGCTGGAAGGCCATGTGGCTAAGGGTATGGATGCTATGTTCAAGAATTTGAAGGCTCAGGTCCGGGTTCTTGCTCCTGACCTGGATTTGAGCTTATTTAGTACGGATAACGTTGTTGTGGAGGGAAAGATTGTTCCTGCTCCCAATGAGGATGAGGTGCCGGTGTCCGATCCCAAGGTTCCGGTGTCCGACCTCAAGGTTCCGGTTGCGGACCCGACTTCACCTTTGGCCGGGGATGGATCTGGTGTGGAGGTTTCAAGCCGAGATGATGGTGCTGTCAAGGCTGTCCCGATTTCTATGGTTCTTCCTCCGCAGCCTTCTACCGATGTGGAATCCGGAAAGGACCTTGATCCTCTGTAATCTTTTATTTTTGGTTCTTTGCCCGGCCTGTGGGCTCTTTTGTTTTTGGATGGTTGCTGTGAACGCTTTGGACGCTTTTTTGCTATTAGCTACTTGTAGTAACTTTTTAGCTTATTATGCGGTGTTTTGCTTTGACTTTTTGTTCCGCTTTTATGCTTTTTAGTTGTTTTTTGGATAACAACTTTTTAGCTAGCGCTTTGAAACTTCCGTTTTGTCCTTTCCTTCGATTTCGTTTCTTCGCTTTGTACTTTTTAGTTGTTTTTGTATAGCAACTTTTTAGTAAGCGTTTTCGAAATCTTGGTTTTGCCTCTTCCTTTGATTTCGTTTTTTCGCTTGTACTTTTTAGTTGTTTTTGTATAGCAACTTTTTAGTAAGCGTTTTCGAAATCTTGGCTTTTGCTGCTTTAAGGCTTCTTTCTTGGATCCGGGTTTTTCCTCGGACCTCGGGTGTTCGAGTACTTCCCTTTGTTGGGTCCGACCTTGTCGTTGGTCGGCCTTTTAAGTTATTTTTGTAATCTCTTTTTATTTGGTTTTTTTGAACCTTTTCAGAGTTACTTTATAACTTCTCACATTAATTTGAACCTCGTCGCTTTATCTTTGCCGACCTTGTGCGGTCTTTTTGGCAAATGATTTTTGCGTTTGCCGAGCATAAATTAATGCGCCTTGGCGGGGTACTTTTTCAGGATTTGTTTCATCACGAGGAAGAACAAAAGAAAATAGAAAGATTTGATTAGTATTTAAAAAAGAAAGAATATTTACAGAGTGTTTACCCTTGACTAGGTCGGGTGCCTTACTTGACCGGGTGTCTCATTAAAAAACCCCTGTAGGGGAAAAAGAGTACACCTCGGGTCAAATTTTTCTAGCTGTAGTACCGTCTTAGATTGCAGGTGTGCCAGGCCCTGGGCAGCTCATTGCCTTCTAGGTCGGATATCTTGTAATAGCCTGTTCCTAAGACTTCTGTTACTTTGTAGGGTCCTTTCCAGTTTGCGGCTAGCTTTCCTTCTCCCGACTTTTGTGTTCCGATGTCATTTCGGATTAAAATTAGGTCGTGAGTGGAGAAGCTTCGTTTTATTACCTTCTGATTGTATCTGAGGGCCGTTCGCCGTTTTAAGGCTTCTTCTCGGATCCGGGCCCTTTCTCGGACCTCGGGGAGGAGGTCGAGTTCTTCCTTTTGTGCCTGCGGGTTACCTTCTTCGTTGTAGAAGATGACTCTGGGTGACCCTTCATCTATTTCGATAGGAATCATTGCCTCCATCCCATAAGCTAGTCGGAATGGCGATTCTCCTGTTGTAGAGTGTGGAGTTGTCCGATATGCCCATAGCACCTGGGGGAGCTCTTCAGCCCATGCCCCTTTGGCCTCTTGGAGTCTCCGTTTTAACCCGGCCAAGATGACTTTATTTGCAGCCTCTGCTTGTCCATTGGCTTGTGGGTGCTCGACTGAGGTGAATTGCTGTTTGATTTTTAGTTCGGCCACCAAGTTCTGAAAACTTGTGTCCGTGAACTGTGTTCCATTGTCTGTTGTGATGGAGTAGGGGACTCCGAACCTTGTGACAATATTTTTGTATAGGAATTTGCGACTTTTCTGAGCCGTAATGGTGGCTAAGGGTTCAGCTTCGATCCACTTTGTGAAGTAGTCGACCCCTACTATGAGGTATTTGACTTGCCCCGGTCCTGGGGGAAACGGGCCGAGTAGGTCAAGTCCCCATTTTGCGAAGGGCCATGGTGCGGTGATGCTGATGAGGTCTTCGGGTGGTGCTTTGTGGAAGTTGGCGTGTTTTTGGCAGGGGGGGCATATTTTCACAAACTCCGTTGCGTCTCTTTGCAAAGTTGGCCAGTAGAACCCGGCTCGGACTACTTTCTTGGATAACGCCCGAGCTCCGAGGTGGTTCCCACACATGCCTCCGTGGACTTCTTCGAGGACGCTCTTTGTTTCTGAGGTCGGGACGCACCTAAGGAGGGGGTTTGCGAATCCTCTTCTGTATAATACGTCGTGAATTAGTGTATAATTCTGGGCGTCTTTCGTGAGTCTTTTAGCTTCCTTTCTTTCGGTGGGGAGAGTTCCCGACTTCAGGTAGTTGAGTATGGGGGTCATCCATCCTTGCTGTTGGTTGGATATATTTAGCGTTTCTTCTTCTCTTGTCACGGAGGGAGATTGTAAGGTTTCCTGGAGGAGACTTCTGTTGTTGCCTCCGGGCTTGGTGCTGGCGAGCTTTGAGAGGGCGTCTGCCCGGGCGTTTTGTTCCCGCGGTATGTGTTGGATCTGTATTTCTGAAAAGTGGCGTAATTGTGCCTGTGTTTGGTCCAGGTATTTCTTCATAGTTGGGTCTTTGGCCTGGTAGCTTCCATTTACTTGTGATGTGACGACCTGGGAGTCGCTGAAGATCGTGATTTTCTGGGCTCCGACCTCTTCGGCTAGTTTTAGGCCTGCTAGTAGGGCCTCGTATTCGGCTTGGTTGTTCGAGGCCTGGAACTCGAATTTTAGGGATAGTTCTATCCGCGTTCCTTGGTCGCTTTCGAGTATAACCCCTGCTCCACTTCCTGTTTTGTTTGAGGACCCGTCGACATACAGGTTCCATGAGAGTGGGGTTCCAGGGGTCTCAGTGTATTCTGCGACGAAGTCGGCTAGATACTGAGATTTTATGGCAGTCCGGGCTTCATAGTGGAGGTCGAACTCGGACAGTTCCACCGCCCATTGTAGGATTCGTCCTGCCAGGTCTGTTTTTTGTAGGATGTGTCTCATGGGTTGGTTTGTCCGGACTTTGATGGTGTGGGCTTGAAAGTAGGGACGGAGCCTCCGAGCTGTGAACACTAGGGCGTAGGCGAATTTTTCTATTTTCTGATAGTTTAATTCGGCCCCTTGTAGTGCCTTGCTTACAAAGTATATGGGGTGTTGTCCTTGGTTATTTTCTTGTATTAATGCTGAAGCGACTGCTCGATGTCCGACCGAGAGGTATATTACGAGCTCTTCCCCTTTTAAAGGTCGGGTTAGGATTGGTGGCTGCCCGAGGAATTCCTTGAATTCTTGAAAGGCTTTTTCGCACTCCGGGGTCCATGAGAAGGGTTTCCCTTTCTTTAGGAGTGAGTAGAGAGGTAGTGACTTTATCGCTGATCCTGCCAAGAATCTTGATAGGGCGGCCAGCCTTCCATTCAGTTGTTGTACTTCTTTGACACACGTCGGGCTTTTCATATTGAGTATTGCTTGGCATTTATCCGGGTTCGCTTCGATGCCCCTTTGAGTCAGCATGAAGCCTAAGAACTTTCCGGCTTCTGCGGCGAAGGTGCACTTTGTCGGGTTAAGTCTCATGTTGTGTTTTCTGAGGGTGCCGAAGACGCTGGCGAGGTCGGTCAGTAAGTTTCTGTCTTCTTGTGTCTTTACCAGCATGTCGTCGACGTACACCTCTAGCTGTAGTCCGATGTGCTCTGAGAACACTTTGTTCATTAGCCTCTGGTAGGTTGCCCCTGCGTTCTTCAGCCCAAAGGGCATTACTACGTAGCAGTAGTTTGCCCTTGGGGTTATGAACGAGGTTTTTTCTTGGTCGGGTCCGTACATCGGGATTTGATTGTATCCCGAGTATGCGTCCATGAAGGAGAGATATCTGTAGCCTGAGGCTGCGTCTACTAAGGCGTCGATGTTTGGTAGTGGATATGGGTCTTTGGGGCAGGCTTTGTTGAGGTCTGTGTAATCGACGCACATCCTCCACTTTCCGTTGGGCTTTTTTACCAGGACCACGTTTGCAAGCCATAGGGGATATTTTACTTCCCTAATGAACCCTGCATCTAGTAGTGCTTGTACTTGTTCTTCTATCGCTTGCATGCGCTCGGGTCCGAGCTTCCGGCGTCTTTGTTGGACAGGTCGGGATCCTGGGTAAACTGATAGCTTATGGCACATCAAGTCGGGGCTTATGCCTGGCATGTCGGAGGCTTTCCAGGCGAAGAGGTCGGAATTCTCTTTTAAGAGGGTTATGAGTTCCTCTTTTAGGCCCGTTTTGAGGTTCGCTCCTATGTTTGTTATTTTTTCAGGTGTGTTCCCAATCTGGACTTTTTCGGTCTCTCCCTCTGGTTGTGGTCGAAGATCTTCTCGGGACTGCACTCGTCCGAGTTCTATCGTGTTGACCTCCTTCCCTTTTAGGCTCAGGCTTTCGTTGTAGCATCGTCGCGCTAGTTTTTGGTCGCCTTTTAGGGTAGCGATTCCTTTTGCGGTAGGGAACTTCATGCAGAGGTGTGGGGTCGAGACTATAGCTGCCAGTCTGTTTAGGGTTGGTCGCCCAATGAGGGCATTATATGCCGAAGTGACGTCGACCACAATGTAGTCGATGCTTAATGTTTTAGATTGCTCACCTCTTCCAAAGGTAGTGTGTAGCGGGATGTATCCTAAGGGATGGATCGGGGTGTCCCCTAGCCCAAATAGGTCGGTGGGATAGGCCTTTAGTTCTTTTTCTTCATGTCTGAGCTTGTCGAATGCCGTTTTGAACAGGATATCTGCCGAGCTTCCCTGGTCAATCACGGTTCGATGTAAGTTGGCGTTTGCTAGGATAATGGTGACTACCATTGGATCGTCGTGCCCGGGAATTATCCCTTGAGCGTTTTCTCGGGTAAATGAGATAGTAGGTAACTCGGGCAGGGGGCTGTCTTCTCGGACATGATAGACTTCTTTGAGGTGTCTTTTTCGCGAGGATCTGGATGTTCCCCCGCCTGCAAAACCTCCATTTATCATGTGAATGTGTCTTTCCGGGGTTCGCGGGGTTTGTTCGGCCCGACCTTCGTTATCTCCCCGCCTTCTCTTCCTGGTCTCTTCTCCTTTTTCCGCTATGTATCTGTCGAGTTTTCCTTCTCTGGCGAGTTTTTCTATAACATTTTTTAGGTCATAGCAGTCGTTAGTAGAATGACCGTAGAGCTTGTGATATTCACAGTATTCGGACCGATCTCTTCCCGCTCTCTTGTGTTTTAGCGGTCGGGGCGGTGGGATCTTTTCGGTGTGGCATACTTCTCTGTAGACGTCTACCAGGGAGACTCGGAGGGGGGTGTAGTTGTGGTACTTCCGTGGCTTGTCCAAGTTGGGGTCTTCTTTTTTCTTTTGTTCCCGATCCCGATCTCGGAGTGGGTAGGTTGATTCCTTCCTAGAAGAGTCTCTTAGCTGGGAGGTTTCCTCCATGTTGATATATTTTTCTGCCCGCTCCTGCACCTCGTATAGGGAGGTCGGGTAGCGCTTGGATAGGGATTGGCTAAACGGTCCCTCTTTTAGGCCGTTTGCTAGTCCCATGATGGCCGCTTCAGTGGGTAAGTGTTGTATGTCCAGGCAGGCTTTGTTGAATCGCTCCATGTATTCTCGGAGAGTTTCTTGGTTACCTTGCTTGATCCCGAGTAGACTGGGGGCATGCTTTGTCTTGTCCTTTTGAATAGAGAATCTTGTTAGGAATTTTTTGGTTAGGTCTTCGAAGCTGGTGATTGATCTTGGTGGCAGGTTGTCGAACCACTTCATGGCTGACTTGGTGAGAGTGGTGGGGAAGGCTTTGCACCGAATCGCGTCGGAGGCATCAACTAGGTACATTCTGCTTCTGAAGTTGCTGAGGTGGTGACTTGGGTCGGTGGTGCCGTCGTAGAGATCCATATCGGGTGGTTTGAAGTTTCGCGGTACCTTCTCCTTCATGATCTCTTGCGTGAAGGGATCATGGTTGCCTTCGGGGGTGGTGTCGCGTTCTGTCCGATCTTTCAGGTTGGCCTCTATTTTCCGCAGCTTTTCTTCTAATTCTCTGCGCTTGCGAGCCTCCCTTCTCAGATCTTGTTCAGTTTCTTTTTGCTTCTTTATGTCCTCTTCGAGTTGTTTCAGTCGGTTTTGTTGTGCCCGGACTGCTTCTAGAATTTCTGAGCTCTTTTCTTTTTCGGGATTTTGTGGATCTTTGTTTGGGAGCGATGTCTTTGGGAGATTCTGTTTGTTTCCTCCTGGAGTGCGTGGTGATAGAGGGCTGTCCGGTCGTTCTCCGGTGTCAACTTCCTCCTCTTGTTCTGATACAGCGTGGTCATTGTTGAGAGGGTCGTCCGCCATGGTAAAGGGATGACTTCCAGGTCCCCGGCAACGGCGCCAATGTTCCGGGGGTTACCTGAAACGTGTAGCTCGGTCGTCTGGAGATGCCCGAGGTGGGGGTCAGGGACCCGAGCTTGATGTGTTGGCGATTGGTGGTTGTACCTGCAATGACACTCCGATGCTTAAGTTAGCATGGGTCCAAGCAGATATGTGTAGAATGTGGAATGTATGTCATACCTGGGTGCTCCAGTGTATTTATAGTAGTTGGTCGTGATCTTCCCTGGATAAGATATTCTTATCTTATCTTATCTTTTGGGAGTTTTACCTCTATCTTTGCGGAACCGCCTTTCCTAGGCTTTTTCGGCCTTTAGGTTTTGGGCTTCGTTCCTTTTGATGGGCCTTCTTAGCTTTATTTGTCCGAGGTCCGACCTTAGGCGTGGGCCTTGGGATGAGGTCGGACCTTTCATGGATTTTGCCGAGTTGGAGGAGCTCGGTCAGGGTATGAACAAACAGTTACAAGGTGGCGTATGTGTATTGATTACAGAAGGCTCAATACAGCTACCAGAAAGGATCATTTTCCTTTACCATTCATAGACCAGATGCTAGAAAGACTAGTAGGTCATGAATACTACTACTTCCTGGATGGATATTCAGGTTATAATCAAATTACAGTAGATCCCCAGGATAAAGAGAAAACAACATTCACATGCCCATCTGGAGTATTTGCATACAGAAAGATGCCATTTGGTCTGTGCAAAGGACCTGCAACCTTTCAAAGGTGCATGCTCTCTATTTTCTCTGATATGGTGGAAAAATTTCTGGAAGTCTTCATGGATGACTTTTCAGTGTTTGGAGACTCATTTAGCTCCTGTCTTGACCATCTAGCACTTGTTCTAAAGAGATGCCAAGAGACTAATCTAGTTTTAAACTGGAAGAAACGTCACTTTATGGTGACTGAAGGAATTGTCCTTGGGCACAAAATTTTGAACAAGGGAATAGAGGTGGATCAAGCTAAGGTGGAGGTAATTGAAAAATTACCACCACCTGCCAATGTTAAGGCAACCAGAAATTTTCTGGGGCATGCAGGATTCTATAGGAGGTTTATAAAAGATTTTTCAAAAATCGCAAAACCTCTGAGTAATCTGCTAGCTGCTGACACGCCATTTATCTTTGATAAGGAGTGTCTGCAGGTGTTTGAGACTCTGAAAGCTAAGCTGGTCACAGCACCAGTCATCTCTGCACCAGACTGGACATTACCATTTGAACTGATGTGTGATGCCGTGACTATGCCATTGGTGTAGCATTGGGACAAAGGCATGACAAGCTTCTGCACGACATTTACTATGCCGGCCGTGTTTTAAATGACGCACATAAGAACTTCACAACCATAGAAAAAGAGTTACTTGTAGTGGTTTACGCCATTGATAAGTTCAGATCTTATTTAGTAGGATCAAAAATGATTGTGTACACTGACCATGGTGCTCCTAAATATCTACTCACAAAGCAGGATTCAAAACCCAGACTCATCAGATGGGTGTTGCTTCTGCAAGAGTTTGATATAGAAATAAGAGACAGAAAAGGGACAGAGAACCAAGTAGCAGATCACCTGTCCCGAATAGAACCAGTAGAAAGGGCGTCCCTCCCACTTACTGAGATCTCTGAAAACTTTCCAGATGATCTCTTAATGAGATTCATACCCAAAGAGTACAGTAGGCAGCATTCAAAGAAATTGATTACTGATGCAAAGTACTATCTTTGGGATGAACCATATCTCTTCAAGAGATGTGCAGACGGAGTAATCCATAGATGTGTGCCTAAAGAAGAAGCACAAAAGATCCTCTGGCACTGCCATGGATCACAGTATGGAGGACATTTTGGAAGTGAGCGAACAGCCACAAGAGTCCTCCAATGTGGCTTCTGCTGGCCTACTTTCTATAAAGACTCCCGAGTGTTTGTAATTAATTGTGACAGTTGCCAAAGATCTGGCAATCTGCCTCACAGTTATGCCATGCCTCAACAAGAGATCTTGGAGATTGAGTTGTTTGATGTATGGGGTATTGACTTCATGGGGACTTTCCCGCCATCATACTCAAACACTTATATTCTGGTGGCAGTGGATTATGTATCCAAATGGGTGGAAGCTATTGCAACACCCACTAATGATACTAAGATAGTGCTGAAATTCTTCTAGAAACACGTCTTCAGCAGATTTGGTTCCCCTAGAGTACTAATCAGTGATGGGGGCACTCATTTCTGTAATAAAGAGCTTTACTCTGCTTTGGTTCGATATGAAGTTAGCCACATGGTAGCTACTCCATATCATCCACAGAGAAATGGGCAAGCTGAAGTCTCTAATATAGAACTTAAAAGAATCCTAGAACAAACTGTGATTAACCGTAGAAGGGATTGGGCAAGAAGCTTAGATGATGCTCTGTGGGCATACAGAACAACATTCAAGGCACCTATAGGAACTTCTCCATACCAGCTAGTGTATGAAAAAGCCTGTCACTTGCCAGTGGAACTAGAACATAAGGCCTATTGGGCAATCAGATTCCTAAACCTTGATGCCAAGTTAGTTGGAGAAAAATGATTGCTCCAGTTAAATGAGCTAGAGGAATTCAGACTCAATGCTTTCGAAAATGCAAAAATTTACAAAGAGAAAGCAAAAAGATGGCATGATAAGAAACTGTCATCCAGAGTCTTTGAGCCAGGGCAGAAAGTTCTGCTATTTAATTCTAGGCTCAGATTATTCCCCGGGAAATTGAAATCCCGGTGGAGAGGTCAATATGTGATTACAAGTGTGTCACCATATGGATACGTGGAGCTTCAGGATAATGATTCTAACAAAAAATTCATTGTTAATGGACAGAGAGTCAAACATTATCTTGAAACCAATTTTGAGCAAGAATGCTCAAAACTGAGACTTGATTAAAGCTCAGTAATAGTCCAGCTAAAGACAATAAAGAAGCGCCTGTTGGGAGGCAACCCAGCCATTTACAAAGCTTATTTATCAATTAATTGATTTTTACAGGTTTATGTCGATTATCTTCAAGGTAAAATAGCAATTGCTTGAGTTCACAAAGTTACAGAAGGATTCGCAGGATAAAACAGCAAAAAGGAAGCTCACTGGTGCGAAAAAGCCAGTAAGAGCTGTTTTAGGCATTGAACTCCCAAAAGAAGCATCTAGTGGGCGTTCAATGCCAGTAAGGATAGCCATCTGGGTGTTAAACGCCAGAAAGAAGCATCTTCTGGGTGTTGAATGCCAGAAAGAAGCACCTTCTGGGCATTTAACACCAGATTTACAGCGTCCTGTGAGTTCAGAAAAATGCCCAGTGACAAAGGAGTTCCTGGCATTCAACGCCAGGTAGAAGCAATAGCTGGGCGTTGAATGCCCAGGAGAAGCTACAGATGGGCGATAAACGCCCAAAACATGCAGCGTTTGGGCGTTTAACGCCAGGATTGTGGGGAGGAGGTAAATTCGTTTTCACTTCAAATTTTTTCCAATTTTCATGTTTTAATTCATGATTTCTTGCATAAACATATTACAAACTCTCATCTTTCAACTTCAATTCCAAAAAATTTTTAATCCTAAACATGTTTCTTAATTTTTCTTCAATTTCTTCTCAAATCTTTTTCAAAATCATCATATTATCTTTTTCTAAAATTCAGATTTATCTTTTTCAAATATCTTCTATATCTTTTCAATTTTCAATTATATATTTTTCATATCATATTTATCTTTTACAAATCATATCTTCTATCTTATCTTTCTTCAAAGTTTTTGAAAACCCACCCCTCCCTTTAAATCCACATTCGGCCTCTCTCCTCTCCTCTACAATTCGAAAACTAGCTCTCCTTCTATCCATCTCCTTTCTTTTCTTTTTGCCTGAGGACAAGCAAACCTCTAAGTTTGGTGTGTTTATCTGTGATCACTAAGCCATACCCACTAAGATCATGGCTCCTAAAGGAAAACAACCCACTCCAAGAGGCAAGAAAGAGATTATTCCAAAACCACTTTGGAATCTAGGGAAGTTCTTAACCAAAGAACATTCAGACCATTACTACAAAATAATGGGTCTAAGGTCAGTGATCCCAGAAATTAAATTCAATCTGAAAGAAGATGAATATCCGGAGATCCAAGAGCAAATTCGAAACAGGAGTAAGGAAATCCTAGCTAATCCTGAAACAAAGGTGGGAAAAAACATGGTTCAGGAATTCTACGCTAATCTGTGGCAAACAGACAGGCAGAGAATATCTGGAACTGCCCTCTATGACTATCGGACCTTGGTCAGAGGAAAGATTATTCACATCCACCCTGACAAATTCAGGGAGATCTTTAAGCTACCTCAGCTAAAAGATGACCCAGACTCTTTTAATAGGAGAATGATAAGAACAAATAAAGGCCTGGACAAGATTCTAGAGGACATATACCTCCCTGGAACCAGGTGGACCACCAGTACCAAGGGCGTCCCAAATCAACTCAAGAGAGAAGATCTCAAACTAGTCGCCAGAGGCTGGCTGGACTTTATTGGACGTTCTATACTGTCCACTAGCAACCGCTCTGAGGTCAACATTAAAAGGGCAGTGATGATCCACTGCATTATGTTGGGAAGAGAAGTGAAAGTTCATCTGTTGATTTCGTGTGAATTTTACATAATTGCAAACAAGAATTCCAAAGATGCCAAATTGGCTTATCCTAGCTTAATATCTATGCTATGTAAAGATGCTGGAGTGAAGATGGGAATAACTGAGTATATCTCAGTTGAGCGACCAATCACCAAAATATGAATGGAAAAACAACAAGTGCAGGATGACCCCATCAAGAGGAGAGCACAGGAATTCCTCCCAAAAATCCCTCAATTTGAATACTGGGAGCATCTTGAAGCATCGGTTACCAAGTTGCAAGAAGCTATGGACCAAATAAAGGAAGAACAGAATAATCAAAATAGCATGCTTTGCAAATTGCTTGGGGAACAAGAAGAGCAAAGGCGTGACTTGAAGGAACTGAAGCGTCAAAAATTATCTCTTGAAGGGCCAAGCACCCCACAGACTAGAGGAACATCCACCTCCCAAAATAAAGGTTGTTGAGTCCTAATCTTAGCTTTAACTCTGTGATAGTTGTTCTTATAGAAATTTACCTTAGAAGTTATATAGGAGTAGTAGTAATTAGTATATCTATTTTGATTTTATTTCTAATTAAGCTATAATTTATTTTTCTCATCATCATCAAACATGAATAAAATAGTAGATTTTTAGAATAAAGAGGCAATTTAATTTTTTTGAGTTCTTAATAAGGAAAATTCTAATTATTTATATGTGGTGGCAATACTTTTTGTCTTTTGAATGAATGCTTGAATAGTGCATATTTTTGATATTGAATTTTATGAATCCTAAAATTGTTGGCTCCTGAAAGAATGATGAACAAGAGAAATATTATTGCTGATCTGAAAAATCATAAAATTGATTTTTGAAGCAAGAAAAAGCAGTGAAAAAAAAAGCAAAAGAGGTAGA
Source organism: Arachis stenosperma (assembly GCF_014773155.1). Classification (NCBI taxonomy): domain Eukaryota; kingdom Viridiplantae; phylum Streptophyta; class Magnoliopsida; order Fabales; family Fabaceae; genus Arachis; species Arachis stenosperma. The sequence continues at coordinate 99,090,752 of NC_080381.1, forward strand.
AAAAGCCAATAGCCCTTTAAACCAAAAGGCAAGGGTGAAAAGGATCCAAGGCTTTGAGCATCAATGGATAGGAGGGCCCAAGGAAATAAATCCAGGCCTAAGCGGCTAAATCAAGCTGTCCTTAACCATGTGCTTGTGGCATGCAGGTCCAAGTGAAAAGCTTGAGACTGAGTGGTTAAAGTCGTGATCCAAGGCAAAGGAGTGTGCTTAAGAACTCTGGACACCTCTAATTGGGGACTTTAGCAAAGCTAAGTCACAATCTGAAAAGGTTCACCAGGTTATGTGTCTGTGGCATTTATGTATCCGGTGGTAATAATGGAAAACAAAGTGCTTAGGGCCACGGCCAAGACTCAAAAAGTAGTTGTGTTCAAGGATCAACATACTACACTAGGAGAATCAATAATGCTATCTGAATTCTGAGTTCCTATGGATGCCAATCATTCTGAATTTCAAAGGATAAAGTGAGATGCCAAAACTGTTCAAAAGGAAAAAGCTACTAGTCCCGCTCATCTAATTAGAATCTGAGCTTCACTTGAAACTCTGGGATATTATTGCCTCTTAAATTCTTTTTATCCTATTTTATTTATCTAGTTGCTTGAGGACAAGCAACAGTTTAAGTTTGGTTTTGTGATGAGCGGATATTTTATACGCTTTTTGGGGGTAATTTCATGTAGATTTTATATGTTTTAGTTAGTTTTTAGTATAATTTTATTAGTTTTTAGGAAAAATTCATATTTCTGGACTTTACTATGAGTTTGTGTGTTTTTCTATAATTTCAGGTATTTTCTGGCTGAAATTGAGGGTGCCAAGTTAAAATCTGATTTAGGCTGAAAAAGGATTGCTGATGCTGTTGGATTCTGACCTCCCTGCACTCGGAATGGAATTTTTGGAGCTACAGGAGTCCAATTGGCGCGATCTAAATTGGGTTAGAAATTAGACATCCTGGGCTTTCCAGAAATATCTAATAGTCTATACTTTGCGCGAAGATAGACGACGTAAACGGGTGTTTAACGCCAGTTCCATGTTGCAGTCTGGCGTTCAGCGCCAGAAACAGGTTGCAAGTTGGAGTTCAATGCCAGAAACAGGTTACAACCTGGCGTTCAACTCTAGAAACAGCCCAGGCACGTGAGAAGCTTAAGTCTCAGCCCCAGCACACACCAAGTGGTCCCCAGAAGTGGATTTTTACACTATCCATCTTAGTTTACTCATTTTCTGTAAACCTAGGCTACTAGTTTAGTATTTAATCAACTTTTAAAGACTTATTTTGTATCTCATGACATTTTTTAGATCTGAATTTTGTACCTTTTGATGACATGAGTATCTAAACCCCATTGTTGGAGGTGAGGAGCTCTGCAGCGTCTCGATGAATTAATGCAATTATTTCTGTTTTCCATTCAAACACGCTTGTTCCTATCTAAGATGTTCATTCGCGCTTCACTATGAAGAAGGTGATGATCTATGACACTCATCACCTTCCTCAATCCATGAACGTGTGCCTGACAACCACCTCTGTTCTACATTAGATTGAATGAATATCTCTTAGATTCCTTAATCAGAATCTTTGTGGTATAAGCTAGAGCATTTTGGCGGCTACTCTTGAGGATCCGGAAAGTCTAAACCTTGTCTGTGGTATACCGAGTAGGATTCAAGGATTGAATGGCTGTGACGAGCTTCAAACTCACGATTGCTGGGCGTGATGACAAACACAAAAGAATCAATGGATTCTATTCTGACATGATCGAGAACCAACTGATGATTAGCCGTGCTGTGATAGAGCATTTGGACCATTTTCACTGAGAGGATGGGAAGTAGCCATTGACAACAGTGACACCCTACATACAGCTTGCCATGGAAGGACCTTGCATGTTTGAAAGTGAGGAGGCATTATGTTACAGGAATTCAGAAGACAAAGCATCTCCAAAACTTCAACATATTCTCCATTACTGCATAATAAGTATTTATTTCATGCTCTTTTACTTTTTACAATTAAAACTAAAAATCATTATTGATATTATATCCTGACTAAGAATAATAAGATAACCATAGCTTGCTTCAAGCCAACAATCTCCGTGGGATTCGACCCTTACTCACATAAGGTATTACTTGGACGACCCAGTGCACTTGGTGGTTAGTTGTGCGAAGCTGTGAGAAATAGTCCATTAATATTGGCATACATAATTTCGTGCACCAAGGCTCTATGACTTGAGGTTCCCATGGACTCTCAACATCTCCCAAGTCTTCAACCACTTTGATGAGTGGATAATGTATACGTTTTTTGGCATTGTTTTTAGGTAGTTTTTAGTAGGGTCTAGCTACTTTTTAGTATATTTTTATTAGTTTTTAAGCAAAATTCACATTTCTGGACTTTACTATGAGTTTGTGTGTTTTTCTGTGATTTCAAGTATTTTCTGACTGAAATTGAGGGACCTGAGCAAAAATCTGATTTAGAGGCTGAAAAAGGACTGCAGATGCTATTGGATTCTGACCTCCCTACACTCGAAATAGATTTTCTGGAGCTACAGAAGCCCAAATGGCACGCTCTCAATTGCGTTGGAAATTAGACATCCTGGGCTTTCCAGAAATATAATAGTTCATACTTTGCTCGAGTTTTGACGACGCAAACTGGCTTTCAAACGCCAAATTCTTGCCCTATTCTGGAGTTAAACGCCAGAAACAGGATAAAAGCTGCAGTTAAACGTCCAAACTGGCATAAAAACTGGCGTTTAACTCTAAGAAAAGTCTCTACACATGAAAGCTTCAATGCTCAGCCCAAGCACACACCAAGTGGGCCCGAAAGTGGATTTCTGCATCATTTACTTATCTTTGTGAACCTTAGCTACTAGTTTTAGTATAAATATTACTTTTTCTCATTGTATTAGTCATCTTGGTTATTCTGGTTCCCCCTCTGGGGGCCAAAACCAATGAACACCATTATCACTTATGTATTTTCAACGGTGGAGTTTGTACACACCATAGATTAAGGTGTGGAGCTCTGCTGTTCCTCGAGTATTAATGCAAAGTACTATTGTTCTTCTATTCAATTCACGCTTATTCTGATTCCAAGATATTCATTCGCACACAAGAACATGATGAATGTGTTGATCAAGTGACACTCATCACTATTCTCACTTATGAACGCGTGCCTGATAAACACTTCTGTTCTACATGAAAATAAGCTTGAATGCATATCTCTTGGGTCTCTAGTCAACGATTCACATCGACTTCCCTCTAACAATGGGGCATCTGAATCTGAGATTAGAACCTTCGTGGTATAGGCTAGAAACATTTGGCAGCATTCCTGAGATCCGAAAAGTTTAAACCTTGTCTGTGGTATTCCGAGTAGGATCTGGGAAGGGATGACTGTGACGAGCTTCAAACTCGCGACTCTGGGGCGTAGTGATAGACGCAAAAGGATCATTGGATCTTATTTCGACACAATCGAGAATCGACAGTTGATTAGCCATACGGTAGCTGTGCCTGGTATTTTTCGTCCCAAACGAGAAATTCGACAGTTGATTAGCCGTACGAAAATCGTAGAGGACCATTTTTACTGAGAGGACAGGAGGTAGCCATTGACAACAGTGATCCCCAACATAAAGCTTGCCATGGAAAGGGGTATGAATGATTGAATGAAGACAGTACGAAAGCAGAGATTCAGAAGGAATAACGCATCTCCATACGCTTATCTGAAATTCCCACCAATAACGCATCTCCATACGCATCTCTATAAGTATATCTATCTTTATTTTATATTTTATTTATCTTTTAATTATCAAAGCTTCATAACTATTTGGATCCGCCTGACTGAGATTTACAAGATGATCATAGCTTGCTTCTAGCCGACAATCTCCGTGGGATCGACCTTTACTCACGTAAGGTTTTTTACTTGGATGACCCAATGCACTTGCTGGTTAGTTGTGCGAAGTGGCAAAAAAGAGTTGAGATTACAATTGTGCATACCAAGTTGTTGGCGCCATTGAGATCACAATATCGTGCACCACACTTCTTCCTCTTCGATAATTATAGCTTCCTCCAATTGTTCTAGTACAAAATCGCATTCCCCATTTTCCACCGGAGTTTCCAATCTCTCCTTCATGCTACGCTCCTCACTTGATTCTCCACATGTGGCCATGAGCATTCCTTGGGTATTCAAACATTGGGAGGCGAACCAATTTACTACCTCAGCCAAGGTAGCCGTGAATTCTAGTACCTCCCTTTTAATCTCTTTTTGTCCTTGAAGAAGAACACCAAGGATGTCGTTCATTGGAGATTGGAGTGGATATGAGGGTTCATCGCTTGGAAAGAAGGGTTCATGATAGGAAGGCGGTTCATCTCGATAGGGATATGGAGGTAGTGTAAATTGAGGTGGTGGCTCTTGGGAGTAATTGTGTGGGAATGGGTGTGGTTCTATATATGGCTCCTAAGGTGGTTGGTACGGTAGATATGGGTTGGGGTCATATAGAGGTGTTTGGTGAAATGGGGCTTGTGAGTATGGTTGTGGGTTATGTTGAGGAGGGAGTTCATAGGTATATTATGGTGGGTGTTGATTGTCACGATGTGGTCCACCATAACCTTTGTCACGGTACGCATAATAGGATGGTTGTTGCTCATAGTGCATTGGAGGTGGTTATTTCCAAGAGGGTTGATCAAATCCTTGTGGTTCCTTCCATCTTTGATTGTCCCATCCTTGATCCAAGCTTTCATTGTTATCTCCACTTCCTACAACATAATTGTAACCAAACTCATAGCCAAAGGGGTGAGAATTCATGGTAGCAAATAAAAACAAAAGCTAATGAAAATAAGCAACAATGTCCTAAAACTAACAAAAACTAACAAACAAGCAAAAAAAAAAATATTTACAATAACCAATAATAAGGCACACGTTTGCAATTCCCCGGCAACGGCGTCAAAAATTGATGGAGGAAAAATCGTCGGTTAAGAATTTCACAAAAATAGTCGCATTACAAGTATAGATCTAAACTGACAATTAAACCTCAATCAAATTTAATTTGTTTGTCAATAAAGCAAACCCAATAAAATTGACCGAAGTATTAAACCTCTGGTCGTCTCTCAAGGAATTGCAGGGAAGTGTACTTATAATTGGTTATGACGTTGTATCTTTTTGGGTTTTTAATTATTGAACAAGGAATGTAAATGACAAGAAGATAAACTAATAATTAAGAAAAGTCCTAGCAAGGATTGATAATTAGAATTCCTATCCCTATTATCATAGTCACTTGTGATGGTAATTGCCTTTTGTTATCACTTAGTTCTCCTCTAACAATGAAGGAAAGTCAAGTGAGTGAAGTTAACTTAAGTTCACATGTCCTAGTCAAAGACTAGCGTCAGTGATGCTCAAGCCAACTAGCAAGTTTCAATCACCAACCAACAAGAGACTTTGACAATTAAAGAGTTTCTAATTACTCAATCTAAGCTAAGAACATAAAAAGCTAATTTAAAATCCAACCATGCATTTTATCAACACTTGGTGGACACAAAATAAAAGCATAGAAAAGTAATAAGAGGATGAGAAATCTAAACAACCAATTTCAAACATCAATAAAAACAAATGAAGGAAGAAGCAAAAAACATAAAATATCTTAACTTGCATTAATAAGAAATTGAATCTAACATGAAGAGTTCATAAACTAAATTAGCAAAATAAGGAAAACACAATGAGAATTAGATAACTAAAGTACTAGAACAAATAATAGTAGAAGAAACCTATATTAAAGTATAGTAGAAATCTGAAATTAAGAAGAAATAAGACTAAGAATCCTAAAACCTAGAGAGAGGAGAGAGCCTCTTTCTCTAGAAACTACATCTAAAACCAAATGTGTGAATAATGAGAAGTGAAAAATCCCCATCTGCAACCTCTAGTTTGGAATTTCGGGCCTGAAACTGGGTCAAAAAAGAGTCCAGAAATTGCCCCCAGCATTTTCTGTGAATTGCAATACGTGACGCTCGTCACGCGTACGCGTCGCCCACCCGTACGCGTCGATGAGTAAAAATCCTGGTCACGCGTACGCGTTGCTTGTCTGACACGCCAGTCACGCGTATGCGTACGCATCGCTGCCAGCTTATGAATCCTTATTTTCTTGTGTTCCTTCCACTTTTGCATGCTTTGTCTCTATCCTCTAAGCCATTTCTACCCTATAAATCATGAAAACACTCAACAAACATATCACAACATCGAATGGTAATAATAAAGGATTAAAATTAGCTAAATTACAACCAAAGAAGCATGTTTTTAATCATAGCTCAAAATCAGAAAGGAAAATGTAAAATATGCAATTTACATGAATAAGTGTGAGAATAAAGGGTAAAATCTACTGAAATAAGCATAAGATAAACCGTAAAATAGCGGTTTCTCAATTGTGCACAAGTAAATAGCCATGACAAGTAGCAAACCCAAACAATTCAATCAAATATAGATGATGCATGTCTGTCCTACTGGGCATGAACTCACATGTTTGTTACTTTGCCAGAACCCAACACATCCGGTAGCTAACCCAGACATTGTCCTCTCTGCTGTTTACTCGCTATATAGCATAGCCTCACAGGGTGAGTGCCCTGTACACCTTGCAGAGTTAATACTCTATACATCTCGAAGGGTGAGTGCCCTGTACACCTCGCAGATAGAAGGAACCTTACAGAGTTAAGTGCTTTGTACACCTTGCAGACACACAAGCCTATATCCCTCGCAGGGTTAGTACCCTGTTATATCATCGTACAACCATTCACAATTTCCCATCACTTTCCTTATCTCGCAGGCAGAACAACTTGTATCTCTTGTAAGGTGAGTGCCTTATGCTCTTCGCAGGCTGAAAAGCATGTATCTCTTTCTAAACTCATTATTCATCTCACAGAGTGAGTGCCCTGTACAGCTCGCAGGCACACAAGCCTGTATATCTTTCTAAACTCATTATTCTGCAAGCGGGATTAAATCACCATCCTCACAACATAAATCTTATTTCATCTTTATTCGTAATCACAACATGGGAAAGAGAATCCTCTACCTCAACTCGCCTATTCATTCCGGGATATAGTGCCCGTCACACTTCTCAATCATCATCTCGTCAAAATCTTCACTCATGTATATAATGTATAACACGGAGGGAATACTAAAACTCCCCAATCCGTCATCATTCACCAATTATCAATAGCTTAGACCCATCATTTATTTCGCTCATTATCATCATCATTTTTATCATACTCAATCGTAATCGATGTTTGTCATCTCTCTTTATCATAACCTTTCTAATCATACTTAATCATAATCAATTCATCATCATCTCTCATTATCAAAATCATTTCCATTATACTTAATCAATCATCCATCCTTAATTTACTAACTCAACTCATAATTTCTCATTCTTAACTTCTCTATCCTCTATTACATCGGCTCTAGACCCTTAACGGGGTTTACAGAGATTCAGAAGGCTCAGAGAATGGTTAAAAAACTCAAAAATACATATTTTGCAAAGTTGGGTGGTCATCCGTACGAATGCCTCATGCGTACGCATGAGTGTGAAAACTAGCATAGTCGAGTAAGCAGAATACCTTTGCATACGCGAGAAATTTGGGCAAGAGAGCTCGCGCGCATACGCATGACATGCACCGCGTACGCATGAGTGTAAAAATGACAAAGTCACGTATGCAGACCATGTTCGCATATGCATGGCTATTGGCCAGTGCCCAATACTGGTGTACATACGATAGTTCACGCGTATGCATGACATATCAGAATTTGAAAAAGCTGATATGCTGTAGAAACCAGTTTTTCAGCCCAAATTTCAAACCTTCATAACTTTTTCTACAAAATTCAATTTTTAACCATTCTTGTACAATTGGAAAGATTATTAAACCAATTTTCATAAAAATATTGTTTCGTTAAATTCCTAACTCCAGAACTGAGATACACCTGCCAAAGTTGGTCAAAAATATTTTTTTATCCAAAAACAGAATTTTTCAATTTCCTCAAACCTAATCAACTCTTTATCCCAAAGCAAACCAAAACCAAACTAAAGCAATCCCTACATAGTCTCAACATACATATCATCATCCTTTACCATCTTAATATTTCATCAGCTAGAAATTTTCTCAGCTAGCAATTTGGCTTTCAATTATAAAATCATCAAAACCACATTTCATCAACAACAAAGTTCACAATCTCCAACTCAATCACAAACCTAGCCATTCATTCTAATCAATTTCTATCAATAACCAACATCAACAATTTCTCTACTCCAATAATCCATTAACAATACCCATATACCCAATTACACAATCATCATCATAATCATAATCACACCATCCACTTATTTCATTTTATCAAAACTTACCCGAACTTACCTTTCACCGCCTACAGTCCAAAAGTCACGGCCTTGGGCCCAACATTCATCAATTCATCAATTTATAAATTTCACTTTAACAACCTCATAACATCAATCACATCTCAAAATAACAATAAAATTCATAAGCTCAACTAAACAATGAACCACCACATAAAAGCCAAATCCAACAATTCATTATTTACGATAATTTAATTCCATTGATTCATACATTTCAATCCTATTCCTAGGGGCATCTAGACTGGGACTTCATGTCACATTACAGGGTACTTAAATAAAACATAAACTATACGTTAATGATAGCGGTTCCAAACCCTCGATTCCTTTCTCTGGGATATCTCAACATCCACCAAAAATGTCACAGGCTTGATTCGCAACTCAACCCCACATTAAACAACTCAACAATCAAGCTATTTACAACAAAATCCATAATTACCCAACCCAGGGTTCAATAAAAATGAGAAATCAAAAGGGATAAACCTTCCTTATCTTAACCCACTGGAAATTGTGATAAAACCCAGCTATAGCTCACACTAAAGCACCCCTAAACCATCAAAACCATGAAAAACTCAATAACCCAAAGCCAAAAATGCAAATTCTGTTAGGATAGCGAATGGAGGTATGGGTTTCGAATTACTTACCACTTTGTTGGGTTATAATTGAAGAGCTTGACAAGAGAATCACGTGGACGCAAATGGCTCGTCAATCAAAGCTCTAGAGAGAAAGTTATGGTGGTTAGAAGATCAAGAAGTTAATGTTTTGTTTTCTTCACCTTCTTCTCTCCCCTTACAACGTGTTCTCTCTTTCTCTCTCTCTCAAAGTGAAAATGAACTAAGCTTTTGCTGAAATGGGGTATTTATATTGCGAGCTTGGGTTCACTTGGGTTTAGTTCACTCGATTTAGTCCGTTGGCCCAACTTTGGGCCAAAACTTTTAAGATTAGTATTTTAATTTGAATTTAATTATTTTCATTTCTCCAAATTATAAATTCTACTTTCTTAATCTCACTAGCTCATAACTAATTTTCTCACTCACAGTACCAGATAGCCTAAGTATGTATTACCGGTTAAATTTCCAATTCGCGTCCTTACACATTTTTCTGCAGAAAAGTACACTTTCCACTCAAAAAAATCCTCCGAATCCAAATATCACATTTAAATTTTTAAATTATAATTATAAATTTTTCTACCCCCGTTGGTCCATATTTGATTAATTATTTATTTAATTTTCATTTAATTAGCGTTTTACAAAGGTGACCTTTTTCTCCTTTAAATCCCTAATTTATATGAGCCCTAGGTTGAGATTGTGATAAAATTGGATTTAATAGAGTGGATTGAGTGCTTGTCATTGAATTATTGTGGAATTGAACGCTTGGGTTGCTTGTGAAACGCTTAGTGGAGGCGTTGTTTGGTTAAATGAGGCTTGGACCCATCCAGAGAGGAAAATCATAGAATTTAGAGAAAAATCATCATCTTTAAGATATGTGTCTTAGTTTCGGGTAGGCATTATATAAAATTGTGTGAAAACCTGAGTTAATTACCTTTAAGATAGTGTTGGATGATGATTTTTTATGATGGTATGTGGCTTACTGTGTATCATTGTGTTGACTAATGTGATATGTTATGAATTTAAGAATTGAATATTTTGGTAAGTTTAGTAGAAATTGATGGTGTTGTAATGCCTGTATGGATGATTGATTTAATAGATGTTGTGTTGAATTGCCTGTGAAAGGCTATGATGTGAAAATTTTGGCTGGAGGCTGTGATAGGGTGAGGTATCGCCTACTTGGTAAGTTATAGTAAGTGGTGACGTTGTCGTGTTGTAAATTGTTGATGAACTAATAAGAATTGGGTGGATATTTGATTGTTAGTTTTGGTTGTGTGTGGATGTATAATCGTTATGTGTTTAGGACTTAATTTGAAATTGTGATTGAGTAATAAGGATGCCTACTTATTGGTTTAGGGTGGTTTTGAAAGGAAAGGAAAAGAAAAACTGGTAAAAAAATGACATTATGCAGGATTTTGGTGATTTAGTGATTTTGTCTAATTTTGACGGGCCATAACTTAGCGCTCGGAGTTCGAAATTCGATGAAACTTGTATTAAATTAAGGATGAAGAATAGAATTTTAAAAATGTCTAATAATGAATGTTCCAAATCGTGCGTATGCACACCAAAGGGAGTTTCCACACTTGTGCGTACGCAGAGGTGATGCGTATACACGACCCCTGTTTTCTCCAAAACTCTATCTTTGACCATTCTACCTTTCTGACAAGGTTCTAACCCCCTCTAACCTCCATATAGAGCTGAATAATTGATAATTAAGTCTTGAATACACAGAGAAGTGATATGATGAATTAAGTTGAATTATTCCCAGATAAACGCTTCGTTAACAAACAAAATTATTGGGGTGATGGCAGTTCGTCCTGCGTGCGATGAGGACAATGGTTGGTGCACGAAATTAGAACTCACACAACTTCACCGAAAAGTGCACTGAATCGTCCAAATAATACCTTAGGTTACTGGGGGTTGATCCCACGAGGATTGTTGGATTGAGCAAGCAATAGCTATCTTGATGGGCTTAGTAAAAAAAATAGTAAATTGTGGTTGTTGTTGTAAACACATAAACAGTAAGATAGCAAGTAAAGAGAATAAATAAACAGATTTGGAGTAAAACAATGATGAAAAAATAGTTAAGGTCTCGGAGATGTTTATCTTTCCAGATTAAGGCTTCTTACCAACTATTTTAACAATGAGTGATTCATTCTATGGCAAACCATAAGTGTTTAAAACCTAAATTCTTAGCGAATTAATCTCCTCTAATCTTCATCAAAAGCCACTCTCGTGGTCATTTAATTCAGACGGAGTGTGAAGTTTAGAAAACTAGTTTAGTGCCACAAAAACCTCAATTATCCAAAGCTAACCGGATTTTATGTCACATATTTAATTAGTCCAGGTAAATTATAGTTTAGGGGGAGTGTTTTCAAGCTGTAGCTCAAGCGAGATAGCTCCATCGAGAATCAGAAGAGTTCATGTAGAAAAAAGGGTCATACTCTCGTTCCACCCCAGATTCATAAGATTAAGAACGAAAACAACACCTTAGAATTGAATTAGACATTAATTAAAATAAAAGAATAATAACCTTAATCCATGGAAATAAACAGAGCTCCTAACCTTAACCTTTACAAAGAAAATAGGTTTCTGAAAAGATGGGAAAACAGAAGAAGATATCCTCCTCCCGGAGGCATGATCCAATCTGTCCCTTGGGGAGAAAGGATGTCCCTTGTTTATAGTAAAAAAACCTCTAAGACAAAACCTAAAATTCAAATTCAAACTAAATTAAAACAAAATCAAATCTAGATAAAATCAAATATTTTTATTTGAAACTTGAAGTCTAAACCTAAATGATATTGTTTGTAATTAAAAATTACAAAAAAAAAATAAAATAAGCTAAGAAGTGCCAAAATCCACTTGAGAGGTCCAAATAGGAGTAACTCGGGCTGCTGGGGGCATTTTACTTCAATAATGAGTGTTAAACGCCCAAAGAAGAGTGTAACGAGGCTGATTCTGCCCCCTGCTAGCGTTCAGTGCCAAAATGGGCGTCAGCGCCGGAAGCTACTCCTTCTTGGGCACTAAACGCCAGTCTCGATGTTTAGCGCCAGATTTGGCAGTGATTTCAGAGGAAAAGTACAGACTATTTTATATCGTTGGAAAGTTCTAGAAGTTGGCTTTCTGTCGCTATTAAGACCACATCAATTGAGCTTCTATAACTTATGTTATGCTCGTTGGAATGTAAGGAGGTCATGGTTGAGAGCATCGACTCTCCTTTCATCGTTGTTGCACAAAACTCTATTAAATTCGCTCAAAATTCACCTGAAATCATAAAAACCTCCAAAAAAATCAAAGTATCATCCAAAGTGGATTTTTGTACTAAAAATATAATAAAAGTTAATAAAATCTAACTAAAAACAACTAGAAAATGAGGGGAAAATGGTATAAGATGCTCACGTATCACAATACCAAAATTAAACTGTTGTTTGTCCTTAAGCAACCAAAGATAATATAGGACCAAGGAAGAGAAAATGCTTAAGACTTTGAGTTGTAAATGAAGCTCAAGTCTAGTTACAGAATGTGGCTTATGACACTCTATTTCTGAATAGATTTGCATCTTACTATCCATTGAAGCTTAGAAATATCAACTTCCCCTGGAACTAGAACTTAGATGATATTATAGATTTTCTTCTTTAGGCTCTAATTGATTCTTGAACATATCTTTTTTCTTTTTCTTGGTGCTTTGACCTTTGAGCCTAGCCGTGACTCTAAGTGTTTTGTTTTCAAGCTTAACTTGATACATAAATCCCATAAGCACTTAACTAGGGAACTCCTTGAGTTCTAATTTTTCTTTTTATTTGTCCAAGACAGTGGTGCTCAGGGCCTTAGGCATACTCTGTAACAGCATTGGGTCATGACTTTACGTGTTTAGTCTCAAGGTTTACTTGACACTTTCACACCACAAGCATATGGTTAGGGAAAACTACTCTTTTGAGCCTTTAGATCAGTTTTGACCCTCCTAACCATTGATGCTCAAAGCCTTGGATCTTTTTTCTTTTCAATCTTTTTTTCTGTTTGTTTTGCTTCATGAATCAATCTTTTTTTTCTTTTAGAGAATCCATAACACTTCTCTAAGTTCTTGTTCCTCAAGAACTAATATACTCAATTCCAATATCAAATACGCATAGTAAATTCAAACATTCAGGAATAGAGATAGTGCTACCACTTCTAGGTAACTAGAACAACTCAATATATGACTCAAAATCTCATGCATTTTACTACTTCTTTTTCAAAAGGTTTTTCTTTTAAGCTTAGTGGGAAATAAATGAGACATCTTCTTACCATAAAAATTTCGAAAATAAACTACAAAAGCAAAGAAATCCTAAAGGTGATCATGCAAGCCTAGAAAGGAGAACAGAAAAATAGAATGAAATACTGAAAAATAAAAAGAAAGGGAGAATGAAACTCAACTACCTCAGTATTGGTGGCAGCTCAAGCGGTGCTCTTCTGTGAAGATGATTCACCTCCCTTTGGTGCCATTGATGGTAATATAAACCTAGAGCTTGCGCTATGATGTGCCCCTATTTGATGGTACATATTATGCTAAATTTAGGTTGATTTTATCCACTTTTTCCACATTTATTCAATGAAATAGCATGGTTTCATGATTGTCTACTAATTTGTGCTTAAGTGTGAAAACATGCTTTTTAGGCCCTTAATTGGTTAATTTTGATTCACCTTTGATTCCACTAGATGCCTTGATGTGTTTATTAAGTGATTTCAGGTTGAAAAGGATAGGAATGGATCAAAGGACTGAAGGAAAAAGCATGTAAAGTGGAGAAATCATGGAAAGTCAAAGATTTGGGATGCATTCATCCACGCGCATGCACAACAGACGTCCACGCGAGGAGCGTAAAACCCCAGGGATGTGCACGCGTGATGTAAGCATACGCGTTGATGTCCGCACGTGACATCTTTAGTGAAATCGTGCTTGGAAAATTCTGAAGTGCCCCTGGCCCACTTTGGAGCTGAATTTTGGCAGGAAAAGTTTAAAAAGGACTAAGGATTAAAGGGGAAGGCATCAGTGATTGGATCATGGACTCATAGAAGAAGTTAGTTAGTTAGATCTAGTTTTGGAGGTAGTTTCTAGAGAGAGAATGACGAACAGATTCTTGCGTGGTCTAGAATTTTATAAATAAAGTCTTGTTGAAAGTATAGCTTCTAAACCAACAAGAATTATTTCGTACAAAAACTTGGTTGTCACAAGTAACAAAGCCCTAATAAATAATAAGTGAAGTATCTAAACCTCGGGTCGTCTCTCAAGGAATTTCAAAGAGGTGTGCTTATAATTGGTTATAGAAAAGTATCTTTTTGGGGTTTTTAGATAAGAAGCAAGAATAGAAAATGGCAAAAGGAATAAACTAATAACTAGAAAAACTCTTGGCAGGGTATGAGAACTGAAAATTCTATACTAGTTATCCTTATCAATTGTGATAAGAATTGTTCATTGATCCCACTTAGTTAACCCTCAACGAATGAAGCAAAGTCAAGTGGACTAACCAATTTGATTCCTCAAGTCCTAGTCAACTCTTAAGGAAAGATTAGCTTTAGTGGAATCTAAATCAATCAGCAACTTTCAATTATCAATCAACAAAGGAGTTTGATAACTCAAGTGTCACCAATTACTCAACCAAGACAAGAACATAGAATCCTACTCTAACAACCTTCTATGCATTTTGTCTAGCACTTGGCAGGTATAAAATAAAAGCATAGAAAATCAATAATAGAATATTAAATCCAAACCAATACGAAATACCTCAAATTGCATTAAATATAAAATCAAAGCCAACATAAGAGTAGAAGAGAAACTAAATTAAAACATTGAACCTGAATTTGATGAAGAAATAAACCTAAACTAAGATAAATCCTAAATCCTAAAACCTAGAGAGAGGAGAGAGCCTCTCTCTCTAGAAACTACATCAAAAACCTAAAATTGTGAATTATGAGAAGTGTCTCCTTGATTCCCCCATTCTGCAGCCTCTAATATGTGTTTTCTGGTCTTAAAATTGGGTCAAAAACAGCCCAGAAATTGCCCCCAGCAATTTTTGATACGTCCAGCACGTGCACATGTCACGCGTACGCGTCGTTAACGCGTACGCGTCACTTGTCTGCGGCACAATCCATGCGTACGCGTTCTTCATGCGTGTGTGTCTTCTAACAGCAAGGCAACTATCATAAATTATATATCGTTGCGAAGCCCCGGATGTTAGCTTTCCAACACAATTAAAACTGCCTCATTTGGACCTCTGTAACTTATGTTATGATTGATTGAGTGCAAAGAGGTCAGGGCTGACAGCTTTGCAGTTCCTTCAGCTTCTTATATTCCTTCCACTTTTGCATGCTTCCTTTCCATCCTCTAAGCCATTCCTGCCCTGTAATATCTGAAAACACTTAACACACATATCATGGCATCGAATGGTAATAAGAAAGGATTACAACTAGCTAAATTAGGACCAAAGAAACATGTTTTCAATCACAGCACAAAATCAGGAAGGAAAATGTAAAACATGCAATTTACATGAATAAGTGTGAGAATAATGGATAAAATCCACTCAATTAAGCACAAGATGTACCATGAAATAGTGGTGCATCAAATCTCCCCACACTTAAATGTCAGCATGTCCTCATGCTAAGCTCAGGAGAAGCTATAAGAGTGAAGAGGAATGGTAGAAAGTATGAGATGCAACCTACAAATACAACTATATGATAAGATATTTTTGTCTACTTGGTTAAAAGTAAATAAGCTCTTAAAGACAAACATAAATCAGATTTCACCAATTCAAATTATATAATAAAAGACAAGTAAACTTGTAAGAAGATAGCTCATGAAAGCAGGGAACTTAGAATCAAGCATTGAACCCTCATAGGAAGTGTATATGTACTCTAATCTCTCAAGTGTCTAGGGTCAATCACTCTACTCTTCTCTAATCATGGTTTCTAAAACTTTGTTCTTCATCTAACCAATGAACAAGTATTTAGTATACCGATGCGAACATCATGAGGTCTTTTTAAGGTTGTAATAGGGCTAAGGTAAGGGTGAGGATATATGTATGGCCAATTGAGCTAAAATACGAATCTTTGGTTAACCTAAGCTCTCACCTAACACACATACACACTCCATGTAACTCTAAAATCATGCCTAGCTACCCAAAATTCCCACTTTTGTATTACATACTCATGTACCAAATTATCTTTAATTTTATCATATATGCATTGATCGTTTATTAAACTTAACATTGGGGTATTTTTATCCCCTTATTCACTTATTTACTTAATTATTTGAATATTTTTTGTTTTTCTCTTTTGTTTTTCTTTTCTTTTTTTTGAAGCAAACATGACATATCAATGCACATTAGTTTTAAATTTTTCTGGTCTCACATGAGTAGGCACCCAAATTCCCAATATTTTGTCAAACACTGTATACTTTCATCAACCCAAGTTCCCACAGTTTCCCACACTTAATTGACACACGATCTCTAGCTTAAGCTAACAAAAGATTCATTTGGGGTAATTAATTATTTTTCTGCTTAAGGCTAGTGATGTGGTAAAATATAGAACAAACGGGGATTAAAAGGTTCAAGGTGGCAAACAAAGGTGATTAAAAGGGTAGGCTATTTGGGATAAGTGAGCTAACAACAAATGATGGCCTCAATCATATGCAAGCATGTAAATACACTAAACAATGGACATATAAAATGGAGCAAAAATATAGATTACAATCATAGAGAAAAAAACACACAAGAATAAAAATTTATGGCTAAATAATGTAACCATATAATTAAGCTCAAGTCTCACAGGTTGTGTGTTCTTAGCTATAAACTATGATCCAAATATAAGCTTCAAACAAGTGTAACACAAATTTTTAATTTAAATTAGTGAAATATTGTAAAAAGGGCCTTGAAAAGAAACTCATTACTTTAACCAAGCAGTGGTAAAATATACACGAAAATCAAATAAACATGCAATCAAACATGCAAATGCAACAACTAACTAACAAAGAAAATGGACAATTGGTATTGAAAGAAGGTAGCTAACACACGAAAGTCAGTATCGACCTCCCCATACTTAAAGATTGCACCGTCCTCGGTGCATGCTAAGATGTGCAAGTGGACGGGTGGCTACAACTGATGCTTTTCACCAAAGGTTGTGCAGATGGACTTGTCGGTTGCCCCATTGAGAAGCTTTCTCTTTTCCTTCTCGGTGGCCATCCTGAAAGAAGAGAAAAAGGGAGAAAAGTAATCCAGAAACATAGATAAGGGAACTAATAGAATATTGGTGGGTTGATGCCAAATAATGAGGATCTCAACTACATGGTAGCTACGACATGTAAGTGAGAATAAAAATAGAAGCAAATGGCATATGAATAGTGCAAAAAGTGCAACAGTGAGGGAGAGAGAGTGGGTCATGAGAGACATTATATGGATACACAAATGTCAAAAAAGATTAATATTGACATCTAAATAATATCACCCAACAGTGTAAAACAAGTCATTAAGCACCAAAATAATGCTAGGAAGATGCAATAGTTGAATAAGAACTTTTAACACCAATGGAAAGATAATAAACTTAGAAAAGAAAATATAAACATGCACAAAGTTAAAATGTGATGAATGAAAATATGCAAATGAATTAAGTAAAAGAGAATGAAAGAGAATAAGGATGAGAAGAAAGTACGAAAGAAGGAGGAGAGAATAATACGGAGAAAAGGGAGAAGAAAGAAGTAAGAATTGGAAAACAGGGCGAGACGCGTGCGTGTCTGGATAGCCACATATTGAGACTAACGTGAACGTATCAGGGACACATACGCCTAGCTAAATTTATGCCTCTAGTACAGCTCCAGCATGAGGGCAGCACAACTCTCGGGTTAGCACGCTTATTACGTCGATTTTCCTATCCACGTGTGCACGTCAGGGACGCTTACGCGTAGGTTTGCTGAAACTGTAAGCGACGCGTACGTGTGAGGTACATGTACGCGTGGGCTTGCTTGTGCGCAAAGCACGCTTCCTGTGTGATGATTAGATTTTTGACGGTTTAGAATTTCACTAATGAAATCTCATTGCAAAGTATAGTCTCTAAACCAACAATAATCTTTTCATACAGAAATTTGGTTGTCATAAGTACAAACCCCTAAAATCTATAAACCAAAGTATTTAAACCTCTGGTCGTCTCTTAAAGGTCTTGAAGGGTAGTATTCTTGTTATTGGTTATGGATTTATTTATTTTGGGGTTTTGAATGAGAAAAATGAATACTAAATGGTAATGAAATTCTATTAACAAAATGGTCTTGGCAAGGTTTGGTTGTCAAGGGTCTTCATCATTATCACTAGCCACAAGTATGGTAATTGGAAGGATTAATCCAACTTAGTCATCCTTTAATCAAATAGCAAAGGAAAGTCAAGTGAGTCATATCAATCCAAGTCCATAAATCCTAGCTTTAATGAAGGCTAGAGTTAATGGCTATCAACTATCAATCACTTGGACATTAGTAATTCAAGAAATCCTAAGTTACCTTCTCAAGCCAAGAACGTAAAATCCTACTCTAACATCCTTCCAAGAATTTCATCAAACACTTGGAAGGTACAAAAGAAAAGTATACTAACTCACAACAAGAATGAATTCTACAACAATTGAATGCAAAGAATTAACAACAACAATCAAGAAAATCACAATTATCATGAATTACCTCAAATTGCATTATTAAAAGAAAACAAAGAGAACAAGAGTATCTCAATTACAAAATCTAGAAACAAAATAAGAGAAATTACAAGAGAATAGGGATAGAAAGAAGAACCAAAGTGTAGCAATCACCAATTGGAGGTAGAAGTAGAAGGAGACTTGAATTAAACTTAGAACTATGAGATCCTAATCTAACCTTAATTCCTAATCCTAATTCTAGAGAGAAGAGAGAGCTTCTATCTCTAGAAACTACCTCTAAACTACTTTTAAAACTAAACTATGACTAATGATCAAAAGTATGTTGATTCCCTTTCAATCCTTGGCTTAAATAGCATCAGAAATGAGTTGGATTGGGCCCACAAGGCTTGTGAATTTGCTAGCCATGAGTTTGCATGAAGTGAATCACGTGCACCAACGGCGCGTACGCGTACTATGCACGTGCACGCCCTTATGCGCGATGCAACTATGGCAAATCTTATATCGTTTCCAAGCCCCAGATGTTAGCTTTCGAACGCAACTAGAACCATATCATTTGGACCTCTGTAGCTCAAGTTATGGTCGATTAAGTGCGAAGAGGTCGGCTTGACAACTTTTGCGATTCCTTCATTTCTTCATGAGTTCTCCATTTCTACAAGCTTTTCCTTTATTCCCTTGATCCAATCTTTTCCTCCTAAATCTGAAATAACTTAACAAACATATCAAGGCATCTAATGGAATAAAGGTGAATTAAATTTAGCTATTTTAAATCCTAAAAAGCATGTTTTCACTCTTAAGCACAATTAAGGGAGAAGTTATAAAACCATGCTATTTCTTTGAATAAATGTGGGTAAAAGGTGATAAAATCCCCAAAAATCAATACAAGATAAACCCTACAAATGAGGTTTATCAACCTCCCCATACTTAAACCAAGCATGTCCTCATGCTTAAGCCAAGAGAGAAACAAAGGGTATCAACATTTATTCAATGTAAATAAACTATATGCAACCTAAACAATAGGCAATCTAAATGGATGCAACTAAGTGCAAAATGGTTTTACCTACTTGGTTAAAAAGAAATCAATCCTCCAAGTCATACATGCACAAGTAGGGCAAAGATCATATAACAATTCATGAATCCTACCAATTCGAATATCAAAATGAAGTTCAAGTAGACTTGCAAGAAGAACGCTTATGAAAGCTGGGAATCAAGGAATTGAGCATCGAACCCTCACCGGAAATGTTTGCACTCTAGTTGCTCAAGTGTATAGGGTCGATTCTCTTAATTCTCCCCTAATCATGCTTTCTAAGATTTGTTGTTCTTCTAACAATCAACACATATTTCATGCATGCATACAAGTATCATGAGGTCTTTTCTTTAGGTTGTAATGGGGCTAGGGTCAAGGTAAGGATGCATATTTGGTCAAGTGAGCTTGAAATTTGAATCTTTGATAAGCTTAAACTTCCCACCTAACCTTTGACATCCTATACAACTTCAAAGCTAACCTAACTACCCATTTTCACTTTTTCTTCTCATACTTATGCATTTTTTTATCACAATAGCATTGATTTTATTGAGCTTCACTTTGGGGCATTTTGTCCCCTTTTTATTGCTTTTCTTTTTTCTTTCTTTCTTTTTCTATTTTTCTTTTCTTTTGCATATTTATTTCTTTTTCCTTACTTTATTCTTTTTTTCTTTTTATTTTTCTCATCATTTTTTTCTTTCAAGAATATCAATGCATATAGTTTTACATTTGATTAACACATGAGTATGTACCCAATGCCCAATTTTTACAACAAAAATACAAAAACACACCCTTTTTCCCAACCAATGTCCCAAGTTTTCCCACACTTGAATGATACTCACACACACTAGCCTAAGCTAATCAAATATCCAAACTAAGGACATTTATTTGTTTTTCGCTTTAAGGCTTGTAATGTGCTAAATTAAGAACAAGTGGGTTAAGCGTAGGCTCGAAGTTAGCTAACAATGGTTGATAAAAGGTAGACTATATAGGTAAGTGAGCTAATGAAATGATGGCCTCAATCATATAAGTGCATGAATACTGATGAGAGAACTTTTGCGTGGTCTAGAAATTTGCAGATAAATCCTCGTTGCAAGTATAGTTTCTAAACCTTCAAAAGTTCTTTCATACAAAATTTTTGGGTGTCACAAGTAACAAACCCCTTTAAAAATTGTTAACCGAGTATTCAAACCTCGGGTCGTCTTCTCAAGGAACTGCAAGGAGGTATGTTCTTATTATTGGCTATGGAGATTGTGAATTCGGGGTTTCAAGAATGAGGAATAAGTAATATAAATGGCAAATAAAATAAATGGCAATTAAAATAAATAAATACTATAAAGAAACTTCTGGCAAGGTGAGAGAAATTAGAAGTCCAACTTAGTTATCCCTCTCAACAATAATGAAAGTTGTATCTTAATTCCACTTAGTTAACCTTTGAAGCAAAGATAAGTCAAGGGACTAATTAGTTTGACCTTCGAATCCTATTTATTTCCTAAGAAAAAGTTGGGATTATTGAAGTTCAGTTCAATTAGCAAGATAACGATTATCACTTACGCTGAGTTTGATAACTGTTGAGTTACTGATTTCTTAACCAAGACCAAAAGGGAGAAAAGTAAATTGCTGGAATAAAATATCTTCAGATCGGAAGCAATGGTAACATAAATAAAAGCAAGCAATCATAAACTGAAAATACCTCAATTATCATTAATTCAAACAATAATCTATGACATGGAATAATTCATAAATTAAATTATAAAAGTAAATAATTAACTCAAATGCTGGAATAAATAAATAAAGTGAAAGGGAAGCTTAAAAACAAAGGAACATAAAAACCTGGATCGAGAGTCACTCTTACAAGCTAAGAGAAGTCCTAAATCCTAATCCTAAGAGAGAGAGGAGAGAACCTCTCTCAAAACTAAATCTAAATCATTGGAAGTAACAAAAATGCGAGCCCCCCTGAATGGATGCATTCCCACACTTTATAACCTCTAGTCTATGCTGTCTATACTTGGATCTGGGCCAAAAAGGGCTTCAGAAATTGCTGGGGGCGTATTCTGTAAATTCTGATTCATGGCCTCTATCACGCGTCCGCGTGGGTCACGCGGTCGCATCATTCGGAGCTTTTCCTTGCCACGCGGTCGCGTCAGTCACGCGTCCGCGTCGTATGCGTTCTACTTAAGGCGCGCGGTCGCGTCAGTCATGCGGCCGCGTCGCTGCTTCTTTGCTTCTGGCACGCGATCGCGTCATCCATGCGATCGCATGGGTGCCAGTTTCTTCAAAACTCCGTTTCGCACTTTCCTTCCATTTTTGTATGTTTCCTTTTCCATCCTTTAAGTCATTCTGCCTTAGAAAATCTGAAACTACTCAACACACTAATCACGGCATCGTTTTTTCACATACATGTTTTTTAAAGCTTAGAAAACATGTTTTTTCACATACATCACATAATAAGGAAGGGAAAGTAAAACCATGCAATTAATATGAATTAGTGGGTGAAGGGTTGATTAAATCACTCAAACTAAGCACAAAATAACTCATAAAATATGGGTTTATCAACCTCCCCATACTTAAACAATAGCATGTCCTCATGCTAAATCCAAGATGAAGATTAAGGTTAGGTTAAAGTGGTGGAATGTTATGCAATGCAACCTATTATAAATGCATCTACCTAAATGAGTCATGCAATTCCAATTTATCCACTCATATATAAAGCTTACATGTAGCCAAATTAATTCACATTCTCAAGGAGTCATATATATATATATATATATATATATATATATATAGCCAACCCTCAAATAATAAAGCATTTTAGCAAATGAAATGGGAAAGAAAAATATTGTACAAACTTGCAAAACAATTAGTAATTTAAGCACAGATATATGTTAATGAGTTATTGAACCCTCACTGGATTTGTGTTTACTCTCTAGTCACTCAGTGTTTATTGGGTTTATTCACTCTACTTTTCTTTTTATTCTTACTTTCTATAACTTTGTTCTTCATCTAACCAATCAACAATTATAGAATATAGTCACACCAAAAATTATGAGGTCTTTAATTAAGGTTGTAATGGGGCTAAGGTAAAGGTAAGGATATATGTATAAGGCTAAGTGAGCTAATAAGTGAATCCTTAATTAGACTAAGATCTCACCTAACATACATATTTAGTAAAACAAAACTTGTTTACCTATTTCCCCATATTTTCCCACTTGTTGTTACATGTGCATGCTTCAATTTTTATTTTTATCCCATGTGCATTGCTTTTATTTTGCATTGGGAAATTCTTTTGTATCCCCTTTATTAAATACTGAAAAATAACTCTCTTTTTTTTTAATGCACATGGTAATTTAACTTTGATTTTTCATGAGCATGCTTCCCAAAGTTTATGAGTTATTTTATTTCTTTCAACTTTTTCTACTTTTTGTTTCTATCATCCATGTTCCCAATAGGTTTCCCACACTTTAATCTATTCATAATTTTCTATCTTAAGCTAACCCAGGATTCAACTTGGGATTTTATTTTGTTTTCCTGCTTAAGGCTAGTGGTGTGGCTAAATAGAATAAAAGGGATTTTAAAGGCTCAAGGGGGCTAACAAAGGTGATGTAAAAGGTGGGCTATTTTTGGGGCCAGTGGGTTAAAATCAAATAATGGCCTCAATCATTCTTTTTGGTATGTACCTATATTCTATATTCTATATTCTATAATTGGACATATAGATTAAAACAAACTAAAGAACATCAGAATAAAAAAAGAAGCAAAACACACAGGAATGAAATTATGGTTTGAATGTAACCATACATTTAAGCTCAAGACTCACAGGCTGTGTGTTCTCTAACTCAAGCATCATATATCATTCATATATGTTATGCAGGTTTAGTTAAAAATTCCCATTATTCTCATAAAAAAATTATTTAGGGTAGCCTTTAAAGTTTTAATGTTTCTCCTTGATGAAATGTTGTTAACTTAACTATATGATGTAATGCTATCTATACAAGGTTTATGGATTTAAATCTGTTATGTTCAATTTCCTAGCTTACTTCCTTTTTATATTTTTCAATTTAGACTATGCTATCTTATGCTAAAAAGGGTAAACTATTCTAATTAA
Source organism: Arachis stenosperma (assembly GCF_014773155.1). Taxonomy (NCBI): domain Eukaryota; kingdom Viridiplantae; phylum Streptophyta; class Magnoliopsida; order Fabales; family Fabaceae; genus Arachis; species Arachis stenosperma. The sequence goes on from NC_080381.1 coordinate 99,114,494, forward strand.
TCCACTAATAAGTCAGAATTGCAAACGAAACTAAATAGCTAAAATATGAACTAAAAATGCAAAATGCGAAAATAGAGTAGAAATACATAAAAGTAGCAATGTATAAGTACTCAGAAAATAACAATAAAAAGAAAAATACAGAAAAATAACCAAAATAAAAGAAAAAGAGATGTAGTGGTTCACCAAAATAAAATGCCAGAGATGGCGACCACCCCACACTTAAAGTGAAGCATCGTCCCTGATGCTCAGTCAAGCCGGGTGTGAAGGGGTGGTGGTCTGTAGCCCAAAGCGAGGAAGTTCCTGCTGTGAAGAATGCTCTTCCTGCAGTCCGCCGCTGGTGGTCTCTCATCGGCATCCTCCCATGGCACGTCAGCCTAATGCCTAGCTGTGTAATCAGATAAGGAAAAGGGAAGGTGCCTCGGACGTGGACCCTGGCCATATAATGCCGGATAAAGCGAGGTAGATAAAGGTCCTTACCCTCCATCACACACCATAGGAGGGTGATCATAGCAGCCGGGATCTTTGTCTCATGAGTACTCGGCATCACATAGTTGCTCAAGATCTGGTGCCATAACCGAGCCTCATCATTTAAGTACGCCCTCTTGATCCCTCTGGGCATGGGGGTATCCTGACCCATCTCCCAAGGAACAGTCGGGTCGAGAGCTATCCGGGCCTTCAAAGCATCCCAATCAAACCGCATCAGGCGCATGTCCTCCTCAGCCTTTTTATAACCATCAGGCTGATCGGACTTGGCCGGGAGCTGGAGAATGTTCTCTATGGCCTCCTCAGTGACCAGAATCTGTTTTCCTCTCAGGTTCACTACATCTAGGGTAGTAAGGTAGTAGTTGCAGTAGAATTCCCGAGCCCAAGATGCCTTGACCTTTGTCAGTGCTCTCTCCAGAAAGAACCAGCCTCTTTGCTTGATTTGCTCAGTGGTGTACTGCTGGAGTGCTTCTGGAATCTTCAGAGTTCTTTCCAGGTATAGGTTTCTGGAGTCTGCAAATGTCGAATACTTCAGCTCACAGTATCGGTTTGCAAATTTTATGGAATCATTTGCAGGGAGCAACTGGTCAGCTTTTTCCTGCTGTGTAAAGTTCTTCTCCCGCCATGAAGAATCATGCATTAAGTCAATGATGGACTGGGAGGAATATCCTCTTTTGTGCTTGCCTGTAGCCTTGCCTTTTCCTTTCCTCTGTGAGGTAGACATCCTGAAAAATAGAAAATCAGAATATGGATAAAAATAGGAAAGCAAATAGGCAATTAAACAAAGAAAACTCAAAATGCCAAAGGAGAAAGGGAAGGAGGTAAATGAGTTATGAATTGTGCATTAAGGATTGTATAGCAGTTTAAAAGTTTGAAAGGAATAATTTACAATCCAAAATGTATCAGAATTCAAGTTAAATAGAAAAATTATCATTATGCCATGGTTAGAAAGTTAGAGGAAAGTGAAAAGTCAGAAAAGAGATTTTAAAAAGTTAGTATGGTTAGAATTTGAAAAAGAAGTTAGTAAATTAAAATTAGTGAGTTAGTAAAATGTGGGTTAAAGTAAGTGGCATAAAGAAAATATTCCACGTAACAAGGATTCACAGGTAAGAATAGAAGTAACTCATAACCAAACAAGGAAAACCATTGGATGCTGATTCAAAGAGATATAAAGAAGAATTGGAATCAGAGCTTCACAGATGCAGTTTATAAACCAGGAAATCAAAGAGGATAAGAAAGCCTGCTATGGTATTCATGAAATGGTTTGGTTAAAGCAGAGGACAATAGAGTTTAAATTACCAAACCAAAACATGAACATTTTACAAAAATTTGGGCAGCATTCTGGCTAAAAATGGATTATGCCGGAAAATAAACAGCATTCAAAGCAGTTCATATGAATTAAAAAGTCAAGCTGCAGGTACATATAAAGAATACAAACTTGAAAAGTCAATGTAAAGAGCAGCAATATACAAGAAATACAGCATATGAACAAGATTACAGCAACAGTAGATTTGTAAATATGATAAATAGAAGCAAGAACAGTGCAAATAAACAGACCTAGATCCACTAACCACAGCCTAGGCTACCTAACAACCTAAAATCCACTACAACATGCATATCTAGCTATCCTAAACATGAACATAAATGGAAAAAAAATAAGAAAAACTGCGAACAGAGAAAAAGGATCGCGTGCTGCCGAACCTGGAAAGGCAAAAGAAGTAGAACGGGGTAGAAAAATGGCTGGGTGGTGAGGGCGGAGTCCGGGGTGGTGGAGGGCACGGCGGTCAGGTGGAAAAGGGAGAGTGATGGGGGTAGGGGGAGGGAGGGGGGTATGGTGTTGCTGGTTGAGGGGGTGGTGGTTGGACGGTGGCGGCGGCGTGTGGTGGTGCGGAGGGGGGGCAGTGGCGGAGGAGGGAAGGAGGAAGAGGAAAGAGGAAGAAAGAATTGGGGGGGTTGTGTGCGGCTGGGGGCGGACGGCGGCGATGGGTAGTCGGTGGTTTCCAGCGGTGGTTGGGGCAGCGGTAATGGTGGCTGGGTGGTGGTGGTTGAGGGTTGGAGAGAGAGAGAGAGGGGGTTGAGAGTGAAGGGGTGGGGCGCGAGATAGGGTTTCGCGTGACCTGGGGGGTTATATTTTGAAATCCACGCGGTCGCGTGGGGCATGCGGTCGCGTGGTGGGGGTGAAAATGGGGGGTGACGCGATCGCGTGGGTCGCGCAATCGCATGGGAGGGGTAGGAGGAGGGGGGTTGACGCGATTGCGTGGGTCGCGCGATCGCGTCGCTGGAATTTGTGCTAAACGCACGACTCCAGCGTCGTTTTAGCGCAACTCTCTGTCTCCTTCTGGGGTGATGTGCAATCCATGCGACGCGATTGCATGGGGCACGCGATCGCGTGGGCCAATTTGTGCAAAACGCACAAGGGCCGCACGATTCCAGCCCAACTTTCTGGACGTTGGATCCTTACGCCGATGTCCAGGACACGCGGCCGCGTGGTGACGCGGTCGCGCGGGTTGTGTTTTCGCAATATGACGCGATCGCATGGGGCATACGGTCGCGTCGTGCACCCCTTTTGTTTTTTTTTTATTATTATGCATGAAAAATGCAAAATGCAATGATTAATATGAATGCTATGCATGATGCCAAGTTCAATAAAAATAAAAAGGAAATAAAAATAAAAACAAATAATATGAAATAAACTGAAAAAGAAGCAACCATACCATGGTGGGCTATCTCCCACCTAGGACTTTTAGTTAAAGTCCTTAAGTTGGACAGTGGAGGAGCTTCCTGTTATGGCGGCTTATGTTTAAACTCGTCCAAAAATCTCCACCAGTGCTTGGAATGCCAATAGCCTCCGGGGTCCCAAACGAGGCATGTAAAGCTTCTGAGCAGCTTCAAACAGATTGTTAGGCTCCCGGGGTGACAAATGTCAGAATAAACTCTAGGATTCCAAGCCTTGCTTTTAAATCCGCCTCCGTCTTGATCTATATGTTTCCATCCAGGCGGTTTAAAAAGTAGAATCTCACCATGGTGACCAAACGTTCTCCGTGATCCATGCAATTGAGCATGATACCAATCCGTATACTTCGAGGTGAAGCGTGGAACCTTATTGAACCTTGTGCACCAACTCTGAGTATGAGCCATTTCCCTCTTACTCTTAAAGCCGCAAAGAGCTCTAAGCTGGCCATCTGTTTCAAGCAAACCATATTCAAGTGAATAAGTAAAGTTATAGGTTAAGGATTGTACCCACTTGAAGCTTGTATTAGGTGGTAATGGCCTTGGGATGGGTGTTTCCGGTGGTTCTGTAAGTTCTACTCCCTTGTGCTGTTTTGTGAATTCCTCCATTTCATTGCAAGAGTCTTCAAATATATCTGTGTCCTGGTCAAAGTCTCCTATGTCTTCCTCATCACTTGAGTCATAGATTGGAGGTTGAGAGAAATCTACCTCCGTATCATCTTCGCATTCACTTGGGGAAGATTCTTCGATCTCAGAGAATTCACTTGCGGATGCAAGTTCATTACTAAGAGAGCTAGACTTGTGACTATCATCATCAATGGAATTCGCTTCATGGATTATTCCGTTTGATTCTTCATAAGCGACTTGCCTTGGGGGTTGTGTACTATCCTCCTTAGCATCAACTGTAACGTCCCTAACGGAGTTATCCTCAGCTCTGGATTCCCATGGAGGTTCAGCATCTCCTAGATCTTCAACCAACTCTTCTTCTTGAACAATGACAGCTTCTTCTACTTGTTCTAGTACAAATTCATTTCCTATCTTGTCCACTAGACTTTTTGGTATCTCTTTCATGCTCCGTTCTTCATTAGACTGTCCACATGGAGTTGTGACTGATCCTTGTATATTTGAGCGCCTAGAAACCCATTGAATTACTGCTTGCTCCAGTTGTCGAATGGTGGTTTGAAGATTATCTACTGTTTCCTTTAGGCGAACCTCTGCTTCTCGGGTTGCCGGACTTGGACATGATACATAATAAAGTGGTGGTGATTGGGAGTGATTAGATTGGTAGTGGGGTAAGGAAGGATCATATGGTGGCGAATGGTGAAAAGAAGCTTGTGAGTGTGGTGGTTCGAGGTTATGTTGAAAGGGTGGCCTATATGCACGGGGTGGGGCTTGTTGGTAGTTACAAGGTTGTCCACCGTATCTTTTACCTGGGTATGCATTGTAGAATGGTCTTTGTCTAGGATATTTCGGAGGGTGCTGTTGCCAAAAGGGTTGATTAGATCCTCTTGGCTCAATCCATCCTTGATTGGTCTGACCTTGCTGCATATTCCTGCTGTAACTTCTATTTCCTTCAACAAAGTTAGAACCAAACTCAAAGCGAGAGGGGTGAGAATTCATGGTAGCAAATAAAATTAAAAAGGAAGATTAAAAATAAATAAACAAACAAAAGAAAAATATTTACAATAACCAATAATAAGGCACACGTTAGCAGTTCCCCGGCAACAGCGCCATTTTGATGAGAGAACTTTTGCGTGGTCTAGAAATTTGCGGATAAATCCTCGTTGCAAGTATAGTTTCTAAACCTTCAAAAGTTCTTTCATACAAACTTTTTGGGGGTCACAAGTAACAAACCCCTTTATAAATTGTTAACCGAGTATTCAAACCTCGGGTCGTCTTCTCAAGGAACTGCAAGGAGGTATGTTCTTATTATTGGCTATGGAGATTGTGAATTTGGGGTTTCAAGAATGAGGAATAAGTAATATAAATGGCAAGTAAAATAAATGGCAATTAAAATAAATAAATACTGTAAAGCAACTTTTGGCAAGGTGAGAGAAATTAGAAGTCCAACTTAGTCATCCCTCTCAACAATAATGAAAGTTGTATCTTAATTCCACTTAGTTAACCTTTGAAGCAAAGGTAAGTCAAGGGACTAATTAGTTTGACCTTCGAATCCTATTTATTTCCTAAGAAAAAGTTGGGATTATTGAAGTTCAGTTCAATTATCAAGATAACGATTATCACTTACGCTGAGTTTGATAACTGTTGAGTTACTGATTTCTTAACCAAGACCAAAAGGGGGAAAAAGTAAATTGCTGGAATAAAATATCTTTAGATCGGAAGCAATGGTAACGTAAATAAAAGTAAGCAATTATAAACTGAAAATACCTCAATTATCATTAATTCAAACAATAATCTGTGACATGGAATAATTTATAAATTAAATTATAAAAGTAAATAATTAACTCAAATGCTGGAATAAATAAATAAAGTGAAAGGGAAGCTTAAAAAAAAAGGAACATAAAAACCTGGATCGAGAGTCACTCTTACAAGCTAAGAGAAGTCCTAAATCCTAATCCTAAGAGAGAGAGAGGAGAGAACCTCTCTCAAAACTAAATCTAAATCATCGGAAGTAACAAAAATGCGAGCCCCCCTGAATGGATGCATTCCCACACTTTATAACCTCTAGTCTATGCTGTCCGTACTTGGATCTGGGCTAAAAAGGGCTTCATAAATCGCTGGGGGCGTATTCTGTAAATTATGATTTGTGGCCTTTGTCACGCGTCTGCGTGGGTCACGCGGTCGCGTCATTCGGAGCTTTTCCTTGCCACGTGGTCGCGTCAGTCATGTGTTCGTGTCGTATGCGTTCTGCTTAAGGCGCGCGGTCGCGTCAGTCATGCGGCCGCGTTGCTGCTTCTTTGCTTCTGGCACGCGATCATGTCATCCATGCGATCGCGTGGGTGCCAGTTTCTTCAAAACTCCGTTTCGCACTTTTCTTCCATTTTTGTATGTTTCCTTTTCCATCCTTTAAGTCATTCTGCCTTAGAAAATCTGAAACTACTCAACACACTAATCACGGCATTGAATGGAAATAAAGGTAATTAAAATAATTAATTTTAAAGCTTAAAAAACCTGTTTTTTCACATACATCACATAATAATGAAGGGAAAATTAAACCATGCAATTAATATGAATAAGTGGGTGAAGGGTTGAATAAATCACTCAAACTAAGCACAAAATAACTCATGAAGTATGGGTTTATCAAATACATAAAAAAATGGACATAAAGAATCAAACAAATCAAAGATTACATTCATAGAAAGAGAATAATGCACACAAGAAGGAAAAATAAGTGGTTATAAGATGTAACCACACAATTAGGCTCAAATCTCACTAGCTTGTGTTCTTAGCTCAAAAACCATGTTCCAAAATAAATTCTTTCAAGCAAGTTCAACAAAAATATTTTCTCAAATTGGTAGGGTGCCCTAAAAATAGTTTCTTGGAAAAGAAATCATCACCTTAAGCAAGTAGTCCTAACAAGAAAGAAATGGTAAAAATATGTATAAATTCTAACTAACATGCAACCTATCATGCAATGCAATAGCTAATCTAAAAAAAATTTGGTGTTGAAAAGGAAATTGTTACCCATGGAGATCGGTCGAACGACCTCCCCACACTTGAAGATTGCACCGTCCTCGGTGCATGCAAAGAAGAGCAAGGCGGATGGGTTGCTACAATTGATGAGCTTCTTCAAAAGATTGTGCGAATGACTTTATTTGTTGCCCTATTTAAAAGCTTTCCTTTCTCCCTTCTTGGTGGCCAGCCTAAAAGGAGAGAAAAAAAAGAAATTAAGCCTACAACAAAGATATCAACGCAAATAGAACGTAGGCGGGGCTGATGCCAAGTAATAGTGTGGTACTACTACATGGTAGCTAAGCATGTGAGTGAGAAAACAATGTAAACTAAGGCATATCAACTAATACTTGATGCAAGAGTAAAATCAAAGCATAAGTTAGTGCCATGAAGAGCATGTTGAGCATCAAGTTCAAACAAGAAAGAGTGGGTCATGAAAGACACTATAAGTTCATATCAATGCACGAAGACACAAGAGTCATACAAGATGAAGCATTGATTTAAAAATTTCATCACCCATCAATATCAAACAAGTCAAGAGGCACCAACACAATGCAAGAAATTCTCAACAATTGAGTAAGAGAATTCAATACCATTATTAAAATAAGAAACTTGAAAAAAATGAAGTAAAAACAAGCTATAAAAACAAAATAAAAATGCAAAGAATAGAAGTATACGAATACAATGGAGAAAAGAAAATGGAAGATGAAAAAACTCTTTTTTACCGGCGCGGACGCGCCATGCACGCTTACGCGCCGATGAGAATCTTGGCCGAAGGGCGCTTACGCGCCAAGTGCGTGCGCGCGCGAGTTACATTGGACGCGGGGCACAGTGTTAGCCCAACATTGACCCAACTCTCTGGAACATGTACCAGGAGGGCAGGTGGCGCCATCGATGCGCGCACGCACAGCGTGCGTGTGTGTGCATTGCGCAATTAGAATCAAGGACGCGTAAGCGCCTGGTGCGCAGACGCATGGATGGGGTTGTAAGCATGGGCGCGGATGCGTACAGCGTGCATACGCATGGGTGGCTAGCCAGGCCAGGGACTTAATGTTGGCCCAGAGTTAGTGCAACTCTCGGCTTGAAGATGATGCTGCATTCGCGAAAGGGCGCGTACGCGCACAGCGTGCGCGCATGCCATCCCCCTCTTCCCCTTTTTTTATTATTATTTGCCCAAAAAGCAGAAAAAATGCCCAAGAGCTCCCTATAATTCCTACAACTCTTTATTCCATCAAATATCATACAATTCACAAAAATGCAATTTGATTTTAGGATTTATTCATCTACTAATAAGCACAATATACTAACAACCAATCTATACAAACAAATCAATATGAAATGAAAATCTACCTACAATGGAAACTCAAATCACTTATTAAACAAAACTAAAAGAGAATGGAAAGAGTTTACCATGGTGGGGTGTCTCCCACCTAGCACTTTTAGTTTAAGTCCTTAAGTTGGACATTTTGAGGAGCTCATTGTCATGGTGGCTTATGTTTGTACTCATCCTTGAATCTCCAAGGATCTTTGCTTCTCAATTGGTTGATAGAATTTCCAACCATCTTAACTAAGCTTGGGCAAAGTTCAACCTAAGATATGAGTTCCCCTAATTGGTCTTCATATAGCGAACCGGGATCCCATATCTTATCTTCACACCCATCCGTGAGTTGAGTTTCATGATTTTCCGTACGGGTGGTTGACATAAGGGTGGTCGACGCATTGAATTCTCTTTAGTCCACCAATTCTTCCTTCTAGACCCATACAAAGTGGTTCTTGTCCCATCATAATCCCTATACCTTAAAGCTTTGACCTTAATGAGCCTAATACCAAATTTCTGACCACTACACAATTCTCTTTTTCCTTTAAGTCCACAAAGAGCTCTAAGTTGTCCATCCATTTCAATCAAACCATATTCAAGTGAAAAAGTGAGGCTTAAAGATAAGAATTTTACCAACTTGAATGTTGTGTAGGATGGTGACTTAGGAAGGGTTGGTCCCAATGATCTTGCAAGCTCCACTCCCTTTTGCTATTTCTTGATTATGTCTACCTCTTCGCAAGCTTCTTCAATTTCAACCTTTCCCCTTTTATCACATGACTTGGTGTTGTCTTCAAGAACTTCATCTTGCCCAATGGGAGGTGATTCAATTTTGCAAGCTCCATGATGAGCGGATAATTTATACGCTTTTTGGCATTGTTTTTAGGTAGTTTTTAGTATGATCTAGTTACTTTTAGGGATGTTTTCATTAGTTTTTATGTTAAATTCACATTTCTGGACTTTACTAGGAGTTTGTGTGTTTTTCTGTGATTTTAGGTAATTTCTGGCTGAAATTGAGGGACTTGAGCAAAACTCTGAAAAGGGCTGACAAAAGGACTGCTGATGCTGTTGGAATCTGACCTCCCTGCACTCAAAACGGATTTTCTGGAGCTACGGAACTCCAAATGGCGCGCTCTCAACGGCGTTGGAAAGTAGACATCCAGAGCTTTCCAGCAATATATAATAGTCCATACTTTATTCGGAAATTGACGATGTAACTTGGTGTTGAACGCCAAGTACATGCTGCTGTCTGGAGTTAAACGCCAGAAACACGTCATGATCCGTAGTTGAACGCCCAAAACACGTTATATCTTTGAGTTCAACTCCAAGAAAAGCCTCAGCTCGTGGATAGACCAAGCTCAGCCCAAACATACACCAAGTGGGCCCCGGAAGTGGATTTATGCATCAATTACTTACTTCTGTAAACCCTAGTAGCTAGTTTATTATAAATAGAACTCTTTACTATCATATTATCATCTTGGTTTTGATCCCTGGATAGTATTTTGATCCAGTGACCACGTTTTGGGGGCTGGCCATTCGGCGATGCCTGAACCTCTCTCACTTATGTATTTTCAACGGTGGAGTTTCTACACACCATAGATTAAGGGTGTGGAGCTCTGCTGTACCTCAAGTTTCAATGCAATTACTATTATTTTCTATCCAAATCAATTTTATTCTTAATCCAAGATATACGTTGCACTTCACCTTGATGAATGTGATGATCCGTGACACTCATCATCATTCTCACCTATGAACGCGTGTGACTGACAACCACTTCCGTTCTACCTTAGGCTGGGCGCATATCTCTTAGATTCCCCAATAGAATCTTCGTGGTATAGGTTAGATAGACGGCGGCATTCATGAGGATCCGGAAAGTCTAAACCTTGTCTATGGTATTCCGAGTAGGATTCTGGGATTGAATGACTGTGACGAGCTTCAAGCTCCTGAAGGCTGGGCGTGATGACAAACGCAAAAGAATCAAGGGATTCTATTCCAACCTGATTGAGAACCGACAGATGATTAGCCGTGCCGTGACAGAGCATAGGACCTTTTTCACTGAGAGGATGGGATGTAGCCATTGACAACGGTGATGCCCTACAAACAGCTTGCCATGGAAAGGAGTAAGAAGAATTGGATGAAAGCAGCAGGAAAGTAGAGATTCAAGAGGAGCACAGCATCTCCATACACTTATCTGAAATTCCCACTATTAATTTACATAAGTATTCCTATCCCTTTTTATTTTCTACTTATTCCATTAATCAAATTTAAACTAATAATCCAATTATCCTTGAATCCGCCTGACTGAGATTTGCAAGGTGACCATAGCTTGCTTCATACCAACAATCTCCGTGGGATCGACCCTTACTCACGTAAGGTATTACTTGGACGACCCAGTGCACTTGCTGGTTAGTTGCGCGAAGTTGTGAACCATGGCATTGACACCAAGTTTTTGGAGCCATTACCTGGGATTGTTGAAGTGAAAAGAATGAATCACAATTTCGTCCACCAAGTTTTTGGCGCCATTGCCGAGGATTGTTCGAGTATGGTCAACTGACGGTTCATCTTGTTGCTCAGATTAGGTAATTTTTATTTTTAAAAAAAAAAAATTTCCGAAAATCTTTTCAAAATCTTCTCCCTATTTTCGAAAATTATTCAAAAAATTTTTTTTACTATGCATTCTGGAGCTTCATGAAACATGTTGATGCCTGGTTGGCTGTAAAGCCATGTCTAAATTCTTTTGGACTGAGGCTTCCTCTTCACATGCTTGAACTATGTATTCTAAAGCTTGGCTGGCCATTGGCCATGTCTAGTATTTTGGACCGGAGCTTTTACAAAAGCTTGGCTGGCTATTAAGCCATGTCTAATTCCTGGACCGAAGCTTTAGACTAACATTGCATGATTCTTGGAATTCATATTAAAAATTTTGAATTTCTTATTTTCTTTTTCATATATGTTTTTCGAAAAAAAAAATCAAATAAAATACAAAAAAAAAATTTAGAAATTCATAAAAAAAAATCAAAAAATATTTTGTGTTTCTTGTTAGAGTCTTGTGTCAAGTCATAAGTTTGGTGTCAATTGCATGTTCATCTTTTTCTTGCATAAAATTTTCGAAAAATTCATGCATTCATAGTGTTCATCATGATCTTCAAGTTGTTCTTGATGAACTTTCTTGTTTGATCTTCATATTTTCTTGTTTTGTGTTGTATGGTGTTTTTCATATGCATTCTTGCATTCATAGAGTCTAAACATGAAAAATTTCTAAGTTTGGTGTCTTGCATGTTTTCTTTGCATAAAAAATTTTTCAAAAAGATGTTCTTGATGTTCATCATGATCTTCAAAGTGTTCTTGGTGTTCATCTTGACATTCATATTATTCTTGCATGCATCATGTGTTTAGATCCAAAATTTTCATGTTTTGGGTCATTTTTATGTTTTTCTCTCTCATCATTAAAAATTCAAAAAATTCAAAAAAAATATCTTTTCCTTAATTTTCTCCAAATTTTTGAAATTTAGGGTTGACTTGGTCAAAAAAAATTTAAAAATTAGCTGTTTCTTACAAGTCAAGTCAAATTTTCAATTTTAAAAATCTTATCTTTTCAAAATCTTTTTCAAAAATCATATCTTTTTCATTTTTTTTCTATTTTTCAAAAATTTTAAAAATTATTTTTCAAAAATCTTTTTCTTATCTTTTATATCTAATTTTCGAAAATTAGCTAACAATTAATGTGATTGGTTCAAAAATTTGAAGTTTGTTACTTTCTTGATAAGAATGTGATGAGCGGATAATTTATATACTTTTTGGCATTGTTTTTAGTATGTTTTTGGTATGATCTAGTTAGTTTTTAGTATATTTTTATTAGTTTTTAGTTAAAATTTACTTTTCTGGACTTTACTATGAGTTTGTGTGTTTTTCTGTGATTTCAGGTATTTTCTGGCTGAAATTGAGGGACCTGAGCAAAAATCTGATTCAGAGACCAAAAAGGACTGCAGATGCTGTTGGATTCTGACCTCCCTGCACTCGAAGTGGATTTTCTGGAGCTACAGAAGCCCAATTGGCGCGCTCTCAACGGCGTTGGAAAGTAGACATCCTGGGCTTTCCAGCAATATATGATAGTCCATACTTTGCCCAAGATTTGATGGCCCAAACCGGCGTTCAAAGTCACCTCAAGAAATTCCAGCGTTAAACGCCGGAACTGGCACCCAAATGGGAGTTAAACGCCCAAACTGGCACCAAAGCTGGCGTTTAACTCCAAGAAGAGTCTCTACACGAAAAATGCTTCATTGCTCAGCCCAAGCACACACCAAGTGGGCCCGGAAGTGGATTTTTATGTCATTTACTCATTTCTGTACACCTTAGGCTACTAGTTTTCTATAAGTAGGACCTTTTACTATTGTATTAAAAATCTTCGGATCTTTGGAACCTTTTTCTTTAGATCTTTTGATCACTTTGGGAGGCTGGCCATTCGGCCATGCCTAGACCTTGTTCTTATGTATTTTCAACGGTGGAGTTTCTACACACCATAGATTAAGGTGTGGAGCTCTGCTGTACCTCGAGTATTAATGCAATTACTATTGTTCTTCCATTCAATTCCGCTTGTTCTTGTTCTAAGATATCACTTGTTCTTCAACTTGATGAATGTGATGATCCGTGACACTCATCATCATTCTCACCTATGAACAAGGTGACTGACAACCATTCTTGTTCTACAAGCAACCAAGGCTTAGTGAATATCTCTTGGATTCTTTAACCAGAATCTTCGTGGTATAGGCAGGACCTGATGGCGGCATTCAAGAGAATCCGGAAGGTCTAAACCTTGTCTGTGGTATTCTGAGTAGGATTCAATGATTGAATGACTGTGACGTGCTTCAAACTCCTAGCAGGCGGGGCGTTAGTGACAGACGCAAAAGTATCGATGGATATTATTCCGGCCTGACCGAGAACCGACAGCTGAATTCCGCTATGCCGTGACAGGACATATGCAATCGCTTTCACTGAGAGGATGGGAGGTAGCCATTGACAACGGTGAAACCCTACACGAGCTTGCCATGGAAAGGAGTAAGAAGGATTGGATGAAGGCAGTAGGAAAGCAGAGAGACGGAAGGGAAGGCATCTTCATGCGCTTATCTGAAGTTCCTACCAATGAATTACATAAGTATCACTATCTTTATCTTTTATGTTATTTTCGTTCATCATCATATACATTTGAGTTTGCCTGACTAAGATTTACAAGATGACCATAGCTTGCTTCAATGCTAACAATCTCCGTGGGATCGACCCTTACTCACGTAAGGTATTACTTGGACGACCCAGTGCACTTGCTGGTTAGTTGTGCGAAGTTGTGTAATGCCATGGAATTGAACCACCAAGTTTTTGGAGTTCATGACCAGGGATTATAAGAGTTGTGAAAAGTATTGTTCACAATTTCGCGCACCAAGTTTTTGGCGCCGTTGCCGGGGATTGTTCAAGTTTTGAGCAAGCTTTTGGTAACATCAGTGCCAAGATCTGGCAACAACACCAAGTTTTTGGCGCCGTTGCCGGGGATTGTTCAAGTTTTGAGCAAGCTTTTGGTAACAATGCCGGGGATTGTTCAGTTTGGACAACTGACGGTTCATCTTGTTGCTTAGATTAGGTATTTATTTTTTTTCGAAATTCTTGAAGATGAATTCTAGAGTTTCATGATGATTTGTTGAAATCTGGCTGGCTGAGAAGCCATGTCTAATCTGATTGGACCGAGGTTTCAACTTATCACCATAAAAGCTTGTTGATTTTCATCAATTTTGCTTTTGGAGCAGTGATCTGCTAAGGCTTGGCTGACCTTTGGTCATGTCTAGTGTTTTGGACCGAAGCTTTCTTTGAAAGCTTGGCTGGCTGTGAAGCCATGTCTAATTCCTGGACCGGAGTCTTAGACTAGCATTGCACTGATTCCTGGAATTCTCATTAAGAATTTTGATACCTTTTTCCACTTAATTTTCGAAAAACACAAAAAAAAAATTACAAAATCATAAAAACCAAAAATATTTGATGTTTCTTGCTTAAGTCTAGTGTCTCATCTTAAGTTTGGTGTCAATTGCATGCATTCATTCATGTGTCTTAAGGATCTTCAAGAAATTCTTGATGATTTCTTACTCTGATCTTTGAATTCTTTTGGCTTGAGTGTTTATGCGTCTCATATAGTGTCAGTAGTATACAAACTGCTAAGTTTGGTGTCTTGCATGCATTGTTATTTGATTCTTGTTGCATTTTGATTATTAAAAATCCAAAAATATTTTTAATTTGTGTCTTTTCAAGTCAATGATACAAAGAATTGAAGATTCAAAACATACTGCAGAGGAATTATACAGAAAAAGCTGAGCATTCAAAAATGCCCAGTGAAGAAGACAGACTGGCGTTTAAACGCCAGCCAGGGTACCTGGTTGGGCGTTTAACGCCCAAAGAGGTAGCATTTTGGGCGTTAAACGCCAGAATGTATACCATTCTGGGCGTTTAACGCCAGGATGGTGCTAGGGGGAAGATTTTGTTTTCAAAATCAATTTTTTTTTTCAAGTTTTCAAAGTTTTCCAAAATCAAATCTTTTTCAAATCATATCTTTTCAATCAAATGTTTTCAAAATCAATTTCTTTCCTTTTTCAAAGATACTTCCTAACAATTAATGATTTGATTGAACATCTCAAATTTGTTACCTTTTCTGTTGAGAAAGGTTTAATGTTTGAATCATATCTTTTCTTGTTAGGCAAGTCACTAATCTTCAAAATCAAATCTTTTAAAATAATTTTCAAAACATATCTTTTAAAAATTGTTTTCAAATCATATCTTCTCAATCACATTTTTTTTAAACCAATCATATCTTCTCAACCACATCTTTTTCAAAATAATTTTCAATCAAATCTTTTTAACTTCTAATCTCAAAATCTTTTTCAAAAATCACTTTATTTCTTTTCCACTTTCAATTTTCGAAAATTATCAATCAATTTTTAAAATGTTTTTGACATCTTTTTAATTAATTTTCGAAAATCCCCTTCCCTCCTTCTCACATCCTTCTATTTATGGAGTACTGCTCCTTCTTAATGCACAATTCGAACTCTATCTCATCAAGTTCGAATTCTTCTACCTTCTTTCTTCTATTTTTCTTTTCCTCTGACACTTCAAGGAATCTCTATACTGTGACATAGAGGATTCCACATTTCTCTTGTTCTCTTCTCTTTCATATGAGCAGGAGCAGAGACAAAGGCATTCTTGTTGAAGCTGACCCTGAACCTGAAAGGACCTTGAAGAGAAAGCTAAGAGAAGCTAAAGCACAACTCTCTGTTGAGGACCTGACCGAATTCTTCAAGGAAGAAGAACCCATGGCAGCCGAAAACAACAACAATGCCAACAATGCAAGGAAGGTGCTGGGTGACTTCACTGCACCTACTCCTGATTTCTATGGGAGAAGCATCTCTATCCCTGCCATTGGAGCAAACAACTTTGAGCTTAAGCCTCAATTAGTTTCTCTAATGCAACAGAATTGCAAGTTCCATGGACTTCCAATGGAAGATCCTCATCAGTTCTTAGCTGAATTCTTGCAAATCTGTGACACAGTCAAGACTAATGGGGTTAACCCTGAGGTCTACAGACTGATGCTATTCCCTTTTGCTGTAAGAGACAGAGCTAGAATATGGTTGGATTCTCAACCTAAAGAAAGCCTGGACTCTTGGGAAAAGCTAGTCAATGCCTTCTTGGCAAAGTTCTTTCCACCTCAAAGATGGAGTAAGCTTAGAGTGGAAGTCCAAACCTTCAGACAGAAGGATGGAGAATCCCTCTATGAAGCTTGGGAAAGATACAAACAATTAATCAGAAGATGTCCCTCAGACATGCTTTCTGAATGGAGCATCATAGGTATTTTCTATGATGGTCTCTCTGAACTATCCAAGATGTCTTTGGATAGCTCTGCTGGAGGATCTCTTCATCTGAAGAAGACGCCTACAGAGGCTCAAGAGCTAATTGAAATGGTTGCAAATAACCAATTCATGTACACTTCTGAAAGGAATCCTGTGAACAATGGGACTAGTCAGAAGAAAGGAGTTCTTGAGATTGACACTCTGAATGCCATACTGGCTCATAACAAGATATTGACTCAACAAGTCAATATGATTTCTCAAAGTCTGTCTGGAATGCAAAATACACCCGGCAGTACTAAGGAAGCTTCATCTGAAGAAGAAGCTTATGATCCTGAGAATCCTTCAATGGAGGAGGTGAATTACCTAGGAGAACCCTATGGAAACACCTACAACTCTTCATGGAGAAATCACCCAAATTTCTCATGGAAGAATCAAGAGAGACCTCAACAAGGTTTCAACAACAATAATGGTGGAAGAAACAGGTTTAGCAATGGCAAGCCTTTTCCATCATCTTCTCAGCAACAGACAGAGAGTTCTAAGCAGAGTACTTCTGACTTAGCAACAATGGTCTCTGATCTAATAAAGACCACTCAAAGTTTCATGACTGAAACAAGGTCCTCCATTAGGAATTTGGAAGGACAAGTGGGTCAGCTGAGTAAGAAAGTTACTGAACTCCCTCCTAGTACTCTCCCAAGTAATACAGAAGAAAATCCAAAGGGAGAGTGCAAGGCCATCAACATGGCCGAACCCTGGAAGGAAGAGGAGGCAGAGGACGCCACTGAGGAAGACCTCAATGGACGTCCACTGGCCTCTAATAAGTTCCCCAATGAGGAACCATGGGAATCTGAGGCTCAAAATGAGACCATAGAGATTCTATTGGACTTACTTCTGCCTTTCATGAGCTCTGATGAGTATTCTTCCTCTGAAGAGGATGAGTATGTCACTGAAGAGCAAGTTGCTAAATACCTTGGAGCAATCATGAAGCTAAATGACAAGTTATTTGGAAATGAGACTTGGGAAGATGAACTTCCCTTGCTCACCAAAGAACTGGATGACTTGTCTAGGCAGAAACTGCCTCAAAAGAGGCAGGATCCTGGGAAGTTTTCTATACCTTGCACCATAGGCACCATGACCTTCAAGAAGGCCTTGTGTGACTTAGGGTCAAGTGTAAACCTCATGCCCCTCTCTGTAATGGAGAAATTAGGGATCTTTGAGGTGCAAGCTGCAAAAATCTCACTAGAGATGGCAGACAACTCAAGAAAACAAGCCTATGGACTTGTAGAGGATGTTCTGGTAAAAGTTGAAGACCATTACATCCCTACTGATTTCGTAGTCCTAGAGACTGGGGAGTGCATGAATGAATCCATCATCCTTGGCAGACCCTTTCTAGCCACAGCAAAGGCTGTAATTGATGTTGATAGAGGAGAGTTAATCATTCAAGTGAATGAAGAATCCTTTGTGTTTAAGGCCCAAGGACATCCCTCTATCATCATGGAGAGGAAGCATGAAGAGCTTCCCTCAAAACAGAGCCAAGCAGAGCCCCCACAATCAAACTCTAAGTTTGGTATTGGGAGGCCACAACCAAACTCTAAGTTTGGTGTTGAACCCCCACATTCAAACTCTAAGTTTGGTGTTGGGAGGTTCCAACACGGTTCTGAGTATTTCTGAGGCTCCATGAGAGTCCTCTGTCAAGCTAATGACATTAAAGAAGCGCTTGTTGGGAGGCAACCCAATGTTTTATAGTTAACTATTTTCTTTTGTTATTTTATCTTTTTTGTAGGTTGATGATCATAAGAAGTCACAAAAACAATGAAAAAAGCAAAAACAGAATGAAAAATAGGAAGAAAAATAGCACCCCTGGAGGAAGATGCTGCTGGCGTTTAAACGCCAGTAAGCCTAGCAGTTGGGCGTTTAACGCCCAGTCTGGCACCATTCTGGGCGTTTAACGCCAGAAAGGGGCACCAGACTGGCGTTAAACGCCAGAAAAGGGCTAGAACCTGGCGTTAAACGCCAGGAATGGGCACCAGCCCGGCGTTTAACGCCAGAAATGGCTCAAAACGTGAATTTTGATACCACTTGGTGCAGGGATGACTTTTCCTTGACACCACAGGATCTGTGGACCCCACAGGACCCCACCACCACTCTCTCTCTTCTTCCCCCATTCAGCAATCACCTCAACACCTCTTCCCCAAAAACCCTTCACCTATCAAATCCCATCTTTCTCTTCACCACTCACATCCATCCTTCATAAATCCCCACCAACCTCACCCTTCAAATTCAAACCACTTTCCCTCCCAAACCCACCCATAATGGCCGAACCATTACCCCCCCTCTCTCCTATATATACCCTTCTTCAACCCTTCATTTTCACACAACCTAAACACCACTTTCCCCCCTCTTTGGCCGACCCCACCACCATCTCCCTCTTCTTCATTTCTTCTTCTTCTACTATCTTTTTTCTTCTTTTGCTCGAGGACGAGCAAACATTTTAAGTTTGGTGTGGTAAAAGCGTTGCTTTTTCATTTTTCCATAACCATTATGGCATCCAAGGCCGGAGAAACCTCTAGAAAGAGGAAAGGGAAGGCAAAAGCTTCCACCTCTGAGTCATGGGAGATGGATAGATTTCTCTCAAGGGTGCATCAAGTCCACTTCTATGAAGTTGTGGCCTTGAAGAAGGTGATCCCCGAGGTCCCCTTTTCACTCAAAAAGGGTGAATATCCGGAGATCCGCCATGAGATCCGAAGAAGAGGTTGGGAAGTACTCACCAACCCCATTCAACAAGTCGGAATCTTGATGGTTCAAGAGTTCTATGCCAATGCATGGATCACAAAGAACCATGACCAAAGTGTGAACCCGAATCCAAAGAATTATCTCACTATGGTTCGGGGGAAATACTTGGATTTTAGTTCGGAGAGTGTAAGGGTGGCGTTCAACTTGCCTATGATGCAAGGAGATGAGCATCCTTATACAAGAAGGGTCAACTTTGATCAAAGGTTGGACCAAGTCCTCACAATCATATGTGAAGAGGGCACACAATGGAAGCAAGATTCAAGAGGAAAGCCGGTTCAATTGAGAAGGCATGACCTCAAGGCCGTGGCTAGAGGATGGTTAGAGTTCATACAACGCTCAATCATTCCCACTAGCAACCGGTCCGAAGTTACTCTAGACCGAGCCATCATGATTCATAGCATCATGATTGGAGAAGAAGTAGAAGTTCATGAGGTTATAGCCCAAGAACTCTATAAAGTGGCGGACAAGTCTTCCACCTTGGCAAGGCTAGCCTTCCCTCATCTCATTTGTCACCTCTGTTATTCAGTAGGAGTTGACATAGAAGGAGATACCCCCATTGATGAGGACAAGCCCATCACCAAGAAAAGGATGGAGCATACAAGAGACCCCTCTCATCATGAGATCCCTGAGATGCCTCAAGGGATGCACTTTCCTCCACAAAATTATTGGGAGCAACTAAACACCTCCCTAGGAGAGTTGAGTTCCAACATGGGACAACTAAGGGTGGAGCATCAAGAACACTCCATCGTCCTTCATGAAATTAGAGAAGACCAAAGAATCATGAGGGAGGAGCAACAAAGACAAGGAAGAGACATTGAGGAGCTCAAGCACTCCATAGGATCTTCAAGAGGAAGAAAGAGCCGCCATCACTAAGGTGGACCCGTTCTTTGATTTCCTTGTTCTTTATCCTTCTGTTTTTCGAATTTTATGCTTATGTTTATCCATGTTTGTGTCTTGTGATCATTAGTGTCTTAGTGTCTATGCCTTAAAGTTATGAATGTCCTATGAATCCATCACCTTTCTTGAATAAAAACGTGCTTAATTGAAAAGGAAAGAATTGCATGAATTCTGAATTTTATAATAGTTTAATTAATTTGATGTGTTGGCAACACTTTTGTTCTCTGAATGTATGCTTGAACAGTGCATATGTCTTTTGAATTTGTGGTTCATGAATGTTGGCTCTTGAAAGAATGATGAAAAAGGAGACATGTTACTGAGGATCTGAAAAATCATAAAAATGATTCTTGAAGTAAGAAAAAGCAGTGAATACAAAAAAAAAAAGAGAAAGGAGACGAAAAAAAAAAGAAGAAAAACCGAAAAAAAAAGAAAGAAAAAGAAAGAATAAAGTTGTGATCCAAGGCAATAAGAGTGTGCTTAAGAACCCTAGACACCTCTAATTGGGGACTTTAGCAAAGCTGAGTCACAATCTGAAAAGGTTCACCCAATTATGTGTCTGTGGCATGTATGTATCCGGTGGTAATACTGGAAGACAGAGTGCTTTGGGCCACGGCCAAGACTCAATAAGTAGCTGTGTTCAAGAATCATCATACTTAACTAGGAGAATCAATAACACTATCTGGATTCTGAGTTCCTAAAGAAGCCAATCATTCTGAATTCCAAAGGATAGAGTGAGATGCCAAAACTATTCAGAGGCAAAAAGTTAAAAGCCCCGCTCATCTGATTAATACTGATCTTCATAGATGTTTTTGGAATTCATTGCATATTCTCTTCTTTTTATCTTATTTGATCTTCAGTTGCTTGGGGACAAGCAACAATTTAAGTTTGGTGTTGTGATGAGCGGATAATTTATATACTTTTTGGCATTGTTTTTAGTATATTTTTGGTATGATCTAGTTAGTTTTTAGTATATTTTTATTAGTTTTTAGTTAAAATTCACTTTTCTGGACTTTACTATGAGTTTGTGTGTTTTTCTGTGATTTCAGGTATTTTCTGGCTGAAATTGAGGGACCTGAGCAAAAATCTGATTCAGAGACCAAAAAGGACTGCAGATGCTGTTGGATTCTGACCTCCCTGCACTCGAAGTGGATTTTCTGGAGCTACAGAAGCCCAATTGGCGCGCTCTCAACGGCGTTGGTAAGTAGACATCCTGGGCTTTCCAGCAATATATGATAGTCTATACTTTGCCCAAGATTTGATGGCCCAAACCGGCGTTCAAAGTCACCTCAAGAAATTCCAGCGTTAAACGCCGGAACTGGCACCCAAATGGGAGTTAAACGCCCAAACTGGCACCAAAGCTGGCGTTTAGCTCCAAGAAGAGTCTCTACACGAAAAATGCTTCATTGCTCAGCCCAAGCACACACCAAGTGGGCCCGGAAGTGGATTTTTATGTCATTTACTCATTTCTGTACACCTTAGGCTACTAGTTTTCTATAAGTAGGACCTTTTACTATTGTATTAAAAATCTTCGGATCTTTGGAACCTTTTTCTTTAGATCTTTTGATCACTTTGGGAGGCTGGCCATTCGGCCATGCCTAGACCTTGTTCTTATGTATTTTCAACGGTGGAGTTTCTACACACCATAGATTAAGGTGTGGAGCTCTGCTGTACCTCGAGTATTAATGCAATTACTATTGTTCTTCCATTCAATTCCGCTTGTTCTTGTTCTAAGATATCACTTGTTCTTCAACTTGATGAATGTGATGATCCGTGACACTCATCATCATTCTCACCTATGAACAAGGTGACTGACAACCATTCTTGTTCTACAAGCAACCAAGGCTTAGTGAATATCTCTTAGATTCTTTAACCAGAATCTTCGTGGTATAGGCAGGACCTGATGGCGGCATTCAAGAGAATCCGGAAGGTCTAAACCTTGTCTGTGGTATTCTGAGTAGGATTCAATGATTGAATGACTGTGACGTGCTTCAAACTCCTAGCAGGCGGGGCGTTAGTGACAGACGCAAAAGTATCGATGGATATTATTCCGGCCTGACCGAGAACCGACAGCTGAATTCCGCTATGCCGTGACAGGGCATATGCAATCGCTTTCACTGAGAGGATGGGAGGTAGCCATTGACAATGGTGAAACCCTACACGAGCTTGCCATGGAAAGGAGTAAGAAGGATTGGATGAAGGCAGTAGGAAAGCAGAGAGACGGAAGGGAAGGCATCTTCATGCGCTTATCTGAAGTTCCTACCAATGAATTACATAAGTATCACTATCTTTATCTTTTATGTTATTTTCGTTCATCATCATATACATTTGAGTTTGCCTGACTAAGATTTACAAGATGACCATAGCTTGCTTCAATGCTAACAATCTCCGTGGGATCGACCCTTACTCACGTAAGGTATTACTTGGACGACCCAGTGCACTTGCTGGTTAGTTGTGCGAAGTTGTGTAATGCCATGGAATTGAACCACCAAGTTTTTGGAGTTCATGACCAGGGATTATGAGAGTTGTGAAAAGTATTGTTCACAATTTCGCGCACCAGAAAGGTTCAATCTTTAAAATTCTAGAATCTTATCTTGTAGTTTCTTGTTAGTTAAGTCATTTTAAAAATTAAATCTTTTTCAAAATATCTTTTTTTTTAAATCTTATCTTTTTATCTTATCTTTTTCAAAATTTTATTTTTTTCAAAAATTTGATTTCAAAAAAAAAAAATTATCTTATCTATCTTCTTATCTTCTTATTTTTTTTAAAATTAAAATTTCAAATCTTTTTCAATCAACTAACTAACTTTTTGTTTGCTTCTTATCTTTTTCAAAACCAACTAACTACTTCTCCCTCTCTAATTTCGAAAATATCTCATCCTTTTTCAAAATTCTTTTTAATTAATTTAATTATTTTTAATTTAAATTTAATCTTATTTCTTATCCAATTTTCGAAATTACTAACTCCTTTTTAAAAAAAAAAAATTTATTTTCGAAATTCACTATCCCTTCTCCTCTTCTATTTATTTAATTATTTACTAACACTTCTCTTCACCTCTCTTCATCTAAATATCCGAACCCATTCTTCTTCACTCTCCTCCCCTTTCTTCTTCTACTAACATAAATGAATCTCTATACTGTGACATAGAGGATTCCTCTTTCTTTTCTTGTTTTCTTCTCTTTCATATGAGCAGGAATAAGGACAAAAGCACTCCAACATTCTCCATGAAATAAGAGAAGATCAAAAAGCAATGAGGGAGGAGCAACAAAGGCAAGGAAGGGACATAGAAGAGCTTAAGAACATCATTGGTCCTTCAAGAAGAAGACGCCACTAAGGTGGACTCATTCCTTGTTCTTATTTCTTTCTGCTTTTCGGTTTTTATGTTGTGTTTATATATGTTTTGTATCTTTATTTCATGATCATTAGTATGTAGTAACCATGT
This sequence comes from Arachis stenosperma, assembly GCF_014773155.1. Taxonomy (NCBI): domain Eukaryota; kingdom Viridiplantae; phylum Streptophyta; class Magnoliopsida; order Fabales; family Fabaceae; genus Arachis; species Arachis stenosperma. The sequence continues at coordinate 99,137,658 of NC_080381.1, forward strand.
CTTAAAGCTATGAATAAATTCCATTAATCCTTCACCTTTCTTAAAAGAAAAATGTTTTAATTCAAAAGAACAAGAAGTACATGAATTTCGAATTTATCCTTGAATTTAGTTTAATTATATTGATGTGGTGACAATACTTTTGTTTTCTGAATGAATGCTTGAACAGTGCATATTTTTGATCTTGTTGTTTATGAATGTTAAAATTGTTGGCTCTTGAAAGAATGATGAACAAAGAGAAATGTTATTGATGATCTGAAAAATCATGAAATTGATTCTTGAAGCAAGAAAAAGCAGTGAAAAAGAAGAAGCTTGCGAAAAAAAAAGAAAAAAAGTGGCGAAAAAAAATAGAAAGAAAAAGAAAAAGCAAGCAGAAAAAGGCAATAGCCCTTAAAACCAAAAGGCAAGGGTAAAAAGGATCCAAGGCTTTGAGCATCAATGGATAGGAGGGCCCAAGGAAATTAAATACAGGCCTAAGCGGCTAAATCAAGCTGTCCCTAACCATGTGCTTGTGTCATGAAGGTCTAAGTGAAAAGCTTGAGACTGAGTGGTTAAAGTTGTGATCCAAAGCAAAAAGAGTGTGCTTAAGAGCTCTGGACACCTCTAACTGGGGACTCTAGCAAAGCTGAGTCACAATCTGAAAAGGTTCACCCAGTTATGTGTCTGTGGCATTTATGTATCCGGTGGTAATACTGGAAAACAAAGTGCTTAGGGCCACGGCCAAGACTCATAAGTAGCTGTGTTCAAGAATCAACATGCTTAACTAGGAAAGTCAATAATACTATCTGAAATTCTAAGTTCCTAGAGAAGCCAATCATTCTAAACTTCAAAGGAAAAAGTGAGATGCCAAAACTGTTCCGAAGCAAAAAGCTACAAGTCCCGCTCATCTTATTAGAACTAATATTCATTGATATTCTAAATTTATAGTATATTCTCTTCTTTTTATCCTATTTTATTTTCAGTTTCTTGGGGACAAGCAACAATTTAAGTTTGGTGTTGTGATGAGCGGATAATTTATACGCTTTTTGGCATTGTTTTTAGGTAGTTTTTAGTATGATCTAGTTACTTTTAGGGATGTTTTCATTAGTTTTTATGTTAAATTCACATTTCTGGACTTTACTAGGAGTTTGTGTGTTTTTCTGTGATTTCAGGTAATTTCTGGCTGAAATTGAGGGACTTGAGCAAAACTCTGAAAAGGGCTGACAAAAGGACTGCTGATGCTGTTGGAATCTGACCTCCCTCCACTCAAGATGAATTTTCTGGAGCTACATAACTCCAAACGGCGTTGGAAAGTAGACATCCAGAGCTTTCCAGCAATATATAATAGTCCATACTTTATTCGGAAATTGACGATGTAACTTGGCGTTGAACGCCAAGTACATGCTGCTGTCTGGAGTTAAACGCCAGAAACACGTCATGATCCGGAGTTGAACGCCCAAAACACGTTATATCTTGGAGTTCAACTCCAAGAAAAGCCTCAGCTCGTGGATAGACCAAGCTCAGCCCAAACATACACCAAGTGGGCCCCGGAAGTGGATTTATGCATCAATTACTTACTTCTGTAAACCCTAGTAGCTAGTTTATTATAAATAGAACTCTTTACTATCATATTATCATCTTGGTTTTGATCCCTGGATAGTATTTTAATCCAGTGACCACGTTTTGGGGGCTGGCCATTCGGCCATGCCTGAACCTCTCTCACTTATGTATTTTCAACGGTGGAGTTTCTACACACCATATATTAAGGGTGTGGAGCTCTGCTGTACCTCAAGTTTCAATGCAATTACTATTATTTTCTATCCAAATCAATTTTATTCTTAATCCAAGATATACGTTGCACTTCACCTTGATGAATGTGATGATCCGTGACACTCATCATCATTCTCACCTATGAACGCGTGTGACTGACAACCACTTCCGTTCTACCTTAGGCTGGGCGCATATCTCTTAGATTCCCCAATAGAATCTTCGTGGTATAGGTTAGATAGACGGCGGCATTCATGAGGATCCGGAAAGTCTAAACCTTGTCTATGGTATTCCGAGTAGGATTCTGGGATTGAATGACTGTGACGAGCTTCAAGCTCCTGAAGGCTGGGCGTGATGACAAACGCAAAAGAATCAAGGGTTTCTATTCCAACCTGATTGAGAACCGACAGATGATTAGCCGTGCCGTGACAGAGCATAGGACCTTTTTCACTGAGAGGATGGGATGTAGCCATTGACAACGGTGATGCCCTACAAACAGCTTGCCATGGAAAGGAGTAAGAAGAATTGGATGAAAGCAGCAGGAAAGTAGAGATTCAAGAGGAGCACAGCATCTCCATACACTTATCTGAAATTCCCACTATTAATTTACATAAGTATTCCTATCCCTTTTTATTTTCTACTTATTCCATTAATCAAATTTAAACTAATAATCCAATTATCCTTGAATCCGCCTGACTGAGATTTGCAAGGTGACCATAGCTTGCTTCATACCAACAATCTCCGTGGGATCGACCCTTACTCACGTAAGGTATTACTTGGACGACCCAGTGCACTTGCTGGTTAGTTGCGCGAAGTTGTGAACCATGGCATTGACACCAAGTTTTTGGAGCCATTACCTGGGATTGTTGAAGTGAAAAGAATGAATCACAATTTCGTCCACCAAGTTTTTGGCGCCGTTGCCGGGGATTGTTCGAGTATGGTCAACTGACGGTTCATCTTGTTGCTCAGATTAGGTAATTTTTATTTTTAAAAAAAAAATTTTTCCGAAAATCTTTTCAAAATCTTCTCCCTATTTTCGAAAATTATTCAAAAAAATTTTTTTACTATGCATTCTGGAGCTTCATGAAACATGTTGAAGCCTGGTTGGCTGTAAAGCCATGTCTAAATTCTTTTGGACTGAGGCTTCCTCTTCACATGCTTGAACTATGTATTCTAAAGCTTGGCTGGCCATTGGCCATGTCTAGTATTTTGGACCGGAGCTTTTACAAAAGCTTGGCTGGCTATTAAGCCATGTCTAATTCCTGGACCGAAGCTTTAGACTAACATTGAATGATTCTTGGAATTCATATTAAAAATTTTGAATTTCTTATTTTCTTTTTCATATATGTTTTCCGAAAAAAAAAAATCAAATAAAATACAAAAAAAAATTTAGAAATTCATAAAAAAAAAATCAAAAAATATTTTGTGTTTCTTGTTAGAGTCTTGTGTCAAGTCATAAGTTTGGTGTCAATTGCCTGTTCATCTTTTTCTTGCATAAAATTTTCGAAAAATTCATGCATTCATAGTGTTCATCATGATCTTCAAGTTGTTCTTGATGAACTTTCTTGTTTGATCTTTATATTTTCTTGTTTTGTGTTGTATGGTGTTTTTCATATGCATTCTTGCATTCATAGAGTCTAAACATGAAAAATTTCTAAGTTTGGTGTCTTGCATGTTTTCTTTGCATCAAAAATTTTTCAAAAAGATGTTCTTGATGTTCATCATGATCTTCAAAGTGTTCTTAGTGTTCATCTTGACATTCATATTATTCTTGCATGCATCATGTGTTTAGATCCAAAATTTTCATGTTTTGGGTCATTTTTATGTTTTTCTCTCTCATCATTAAAAATTCAAAAAATTCAAAAAAAATATCTTTTCCTTAATTTTCTCCAAATTTTTGAAATTTAGGGTTGACTTGGTCAAAAAAAATTTAAAAATTAGCTGTTTCTTACAAGTCAAGTCAAATTTTCAATTTTAAAAATCTTATCTTTTCAAAATCTTTTTCAAAAATCATATCTTTTTCATTTTTTTTCTATTTTTCAAAAATTTTAAAAATTATTTTTCAAAAATCTTTTTCTTATCTTTTATATCTAATTTTCGAAAATTAGCTAACAATTAATGTGATTGGTTCAAAAATTTGAAGTTTGTTACTTTCTTGATAAGAAAGGTTCAATCTTTAAAATTCTAGAATCTTATCTTGTAGTTTCTTGTTAGTTAAGTCATTTTAAAAATTAAATCTTTTTCAAAATATCTTTTTCTTAAAAATCTTATCTTTTTATCTTATCTTTTTCAAAATTTTATCTTTTTCAAAAATTTGATTTCAAAAAAAAAAATTATCTTATCTATCTTCTTATCTTCTTATCTTTTTTAAAATTAAAATTTCAAATCTTTTTCAATCAACTAACTAACTTTTTGTTTGCTTCTTATCTTTTTCAAAACCAACTAACTACTTCTCCCTCTCTAATTTCGAAAATATCTCATCCTTTTTCAAAATTCTTTTTAATTAATTTAATTATTTTTAATTTAAATTTAATCTTATTTCTTATCCAATTTTCGAAATTACTAACTCCTTTTTAAAAAAAAAATTTATTTTCGAAATTCACTATCCCTTCTCCTCTTCTATTTATTTAATTATTTACTAACACTTCTCTTCACCTCTCTTCATCTAAATATCCGAACCCATTCTTCTTCACTCTCCTCCCCTTTCTTCTTCTACTAACATAAAGGAATCTCTATACTGTGACATAGAGGATTTCTCTTTCTTTTCTTGTTTTCTTCTCTTTCATATGAGCAGGAATAAGGACAAAAGCACTCCAACATTCTCCATGAAATAAGAGAAGATCAAAAAGCAATGAGGGAGGAGCAGCAAAGGCAAGGAAGGGACATAGAAGAGCTTAAGAACATCATTGGTCCTTCAAGAAGAAGACGCCACTAAGGTGGACTCATTCCTTGTTCTTATTTCTTTCTGCTTTTCGGTTTTTATGTTGTGTTTATCTATGTTTTGTGTCTTTATTTCATGATCATTAGTATGTAGTAACCATGTCCTAAAGCTATGAATAAATTCCATTAATCCTTCACCTCTCTTAAAAGAAAAATGTTTTAATTCAAAAGAACAAGAAGTACATGAATTTCGAATTTATCCTTGAATTTAGTTTAATTATATTGATGTGGTGACAATACTTTTGTTTTCTGAATGAATGCTTGAACAGTGCATATTTTTGATCTTGTTGTTTATGAATGTTAAAATTGTTGGCTCTTGAAAGAATGATGAACAAAGAGAAATGTTATTGATGATCTGAAAAATCATGAAATTGATTCTTGAAGCAAGAAAAAGCAGTGAAAAAGAAGAAGCTTGCGAAAAAAAAAGAAAAAAGTGGCGAAAAAAATAGAAAGAAAAAGAAAAAGCAAGCAGAAAAAGGCAATAGCCCTTAAAACCAAAAGGCAAGGGTAAAAAGGATCCAAGGCTTTGAGCATCAATGGATAGGAGGGCCCAAGGAAATTAAATCCAGGCCTAAGCGGCTAAATCAAGCTGTCCCTAACCATGTGCTTGTGTCATGAAGGTCCAAGTGAAAAGCTTGAGACTGCGTGGTTAAAGTTGTGATCCAAAGCAAAAAGAGTGTGCTTAAGAGCTCTGGACACCTCTAACTGGGGACTCTAGCAAAGCTGAGTCACAATCTGAAAAGGTTCACCCAGTTATGTGTTTGTGGCATTTATGTATCCGGTGGTAATACTGGAAAACAAAGTGCTTAGGGCCACGGCCAAGACTCATAAGTAGCTGTGTTCAAGAATCAACATGCTTAACTAGGAAAGTCAATAATACTATCTGAAATTCTAAGTTCCTAGAGAAGCCAATCATTCTAAACTTCAAAGGAAAAAGTGAGTTGCCAAAACTGTTCCGAAGCAAAAAGCTACAAGTCCCGCTCATCTTATTAGAACTAATATTCATTGATATTCTAAATTTATAGTATATTCTCTTCTTTTTATCCTATTTTATTTTCAGTTGCTTGGGGACAAGCAACAATTTAAGTTTGATGTTGTGATGAGCGGATAATTTATACGCTTTTTGGCATTGTTTTTAGGTAGTTTTTAGTATGAAGAATTGGATGAAAGCAGCAGGAAAGGAGTAAGAAGAATTGGATGAAAGCAGCAGGAAAGTAGAGATTCAAGAGGAGCACAGCATCTCCATACACTTATCTGAAATTCCCACTATTAATTTACATAAGTATTCCTATCCCTTTTTATTTTCTACTTATTCCATTAATCAAATTTAAACTAATAATCCAATTATCCTTGAATCCGCCTGACTGAGATTCGCAAGGTGACCATAGCTTGTTTCATACCAACAATCTCCGTGGGATCGACCCTTACTCACGTAAGGTATTACTTGGACGACCCAGTGCACTTGCTGGTTAGTTGTGCGAAGTTGTGAACCATGGCATTGACACCAAGTTTTTGGAGCCATTACCTGGGATTGTTGAAGTGAAAAGAATGAATCACAATTTCGTCCACCACTCCACTCCCTTGTGCTCTTCTTTGAATTCTTCCACCTCTTTGCAAGCTTCTTAAATAGCAACCTCTTCCTCTTGGTAGCTTTCTTCCAATTCAATCTCTTCTTCATTGCTCACCAAGGGCATGGGAGATTATGCTTCTTTTTCTTTAATCTCCATGTCATGTCCAATGGGAGAGGATTCAATGGTTGATAAGAATTTACCAATGATTGAATCCATCTCTTGATCAACCTCCTCAAAGTCTTCATCCATGATATGCCTTGCGGGTTGTACACCCTCCTCAACATCAATTTCAAGTATCTTGGAAGGAGGCTCTATGACTTGACCTTCCCATGGAGGTTCTGCATCTCCTAAGTCTTCAACCACTTCCTCTTTAACTATTGTAGCTTTGTCCAGTTGTTTTAGCATACAATCGTACTCCTCCTTGATGATTTCCTTTCTATGACAACTCCCTTCAACTACTCCTTCATCTTTAAAGGTCTCTCCTACCTCCACATTTTGGGCTTCCTCTTGCTCCTCTGAAAATAAAACCGCGTATAACCAATCCATTGCGATTGTGTCCCTAAGACGGTCCCTTCTTTCTTGCTCCATGTCAATAGCATCATTGGGATCATGTTACTCATGGATTGATAGATTTGGATGTTCGCCCATGGAGGCCGATGATGAAATGGAGAGATCATTATACGGTTAAGAAGGGAGTGCGCTAGAGCTTGAGGGTGGATTGTCGGGTGTATTCAATGCTCTAATCTGTGAGGTGAGAGCTTGTAAAACAGAGTTCAGACCATCTAAGGTAGAGTTAAGTGTGTTCTCCATGGTCTTTTATCTTTGTGAATAACTCTAAGAGTGTTATTATCCAATGGAGGTTGGGGTGGATAAGATGGTTCATTTGTTGGGAGAAAGGGCTCATAATACGGAGGTGGTTCTTCTTGATAAGGATATGGAGATGATGAATATTGACGTGATGGTTCTGGGTGTGGTTCATACGGTGGTTGGTGTGGTGGATAAGGATTAGGGTCATATGGAGGTGAATGGTGGAAAGGAGCTTGTGAGTATGGTGGTTCAGAGTTATGTTGAGGAGGTGGTTCATAAGCATATGGTGGGGCTTGTTGGTAACTACAAAGGGGTCCACCGTATCCATTGTCTTGATATGCACCATGGAATGGCTCTTGACCATAGTAATTTGCTAGAAGTGGCTTGTCACGAAAGGGTCCACCATAACTATTGTCTTGGTATGCATCACAGAATGGTTGTTGGTGATAGCGCATTGGAGGGTGTTGTTGCTAAGAGGGTTGATCAAATCCTGGAGGTGGTGCACAAAACTGTGATCATCAATGGCGCCATCAACATGGTACGCTCATTGCAATCTCAACTCTTCATCACAACTCCGCACAACTAACCAGCAAGTGCACTGGGTCGTCCAAGTAATAAACCTTACGCGAGTAAGGGTCGATCCCACGGAGATTGTTGGTATGAAGCAAGCTATGGTCACCTTGTAAATCTTAGTCAGGCAGACTCAAATGGTTATGAATGATATATGAATAAAACATAAAGATAAAGATAGAGATACTTATGTAATTCATTGGTGGGAATTTCAGATAAGCGCATGAAGCTGCTGTATTCCTTCCGTCTCTCTGCTTTCCTACTGTCTTCATCCAATCCTTCTTACTCCTTTCCATGGCAAGCTTATGCAAGGGTTTCACCGTTGTCAGTGACTACCTCCCATCCTCTCAGTGGAAATGTTCAACGCACCCTGTCACGGCACGGCTATCCATCTGTCGGTTCTCGATCAGGCCGGAATAGAATCCAGTGATTCTTTTGCGTCTGTCACTAACTCCCCGCCTTCAGGAGTTTGAAGCACGTCACAGTCACTCAATCATTGAATCCTACTCAGAATACCACAGACAAGGTTAGACCTTCCGGATTCTCTTGAATACCGCCATCAATTCTTGCCTATACCACGAAGACTCTGATCTCACGGAATGGCTGGCTCGGTTGTCAGGCGATCAACCATGCATCGTGTACCAGGAATCCAAGAGATATTCACCCAATCGAAGGTAGAACGGAGGTGGTTGTCAGGCACACGTTCATAGGTGAGAATGATGATGAGTGTCACGGATCATCACATTCATCAAGTTGAAGAACAAGTGATATCTTAGAACAAGAACAAGCGGAATTGAATAGAAGAACAATAGTAATTGCATTAATACTCGAGGTACAGCAGAGCTCCACACCTTAATCTATGGTGTGTAGAAACTCCACCGTTGAAAATACATAAGAACAAGGTCTAGGCATGGCCGTGAGGCCAGCCTCCCAATGATCTAGGATAGCATAAGAACAAAGATAGCTACCAAGATTTGATATTTCAATACAATAGTAAAAGGTCCTACTTATAGAAAACTAGTAGCCTAGGGTGTACAGAGATGAGTAAATGACATAAAAATCCACTTCCGGGCCCACTTGGTGTGTGCTTGGGCTGAGCAATGAAGCAATTTCGTGTAGAGACTCTTCTTGGAGTTAAACGCCAGCTTTTATGCCAGTTTGGGCGTTTAACTCCCATTTAGGTGCCAGTTCCGGCGTTTAACGCTGGAATTTCTGAGGGTGACTTTGAACGCCGGTTTGGGCCATCAAATCTTGAGCAAAGTATAGACTATCAGATATTGCTGGAAAGCCCAGGATGTCTACTTTCCAACGCCGTTGAGAGCGCGCCAATTGGGTCTCTGTAGCTCCAGAAAATCCACTTCGAGTGCAGGGAGGTCAGAATCCAATAGCATCTGCAGTCCTTTTCAGTCTCTGGATCAGATTTTTGCTCAGGTCCCTCAATTTCAGCCAGAAAATACCTGAAATCACAGAAAAACACACAAACTCATAGTAAAGTCCAGAAAAGTGAATTTTAACTAAAAACTAATAAAAATATACTAAAAACTAACTAGATCATACTAAAAACATACTAAAAACAATGCCAAAAAGCGTACAAATTATCCGCTCATCACAACACCAAACGTAAATTGTTGCTTGTCCCCAAGCAACTAAAAATCAAATAAGATAAAAAGAAGAGAATATGTAATGAATTCCAAAAACATCTATGAAGATCAGTATTAATTAGATGAGCGGGGCTTTTAGCTTTTTGCCTCTGAATAGTTTTGGCATCTCACTCTATCCTTTGCAACTCAGAATGATTGGCTTCTTTAGGAACTTAGAATCCAGATAGTGTTATTGATTCTCCTAGTTAAGTATGATGATTCTTGAACACAGCTATTTTATGAGTCTTGGCCGTGGCCCAAAGCACTCTGTCTTCCAGTATTTCCACCGGATACATACATGCCACAGACACATAATTGGGTGAACCTTTTCAGATTGTGACTCAGCTTTGCTAGAGTCCCCAATTAGAGGTGTCCAGGGTTCTTAAGCACACTCTTTTTGCCTTGGATCACAACTTTATTCTTTCTTTTTCTTTTTTTTTTCTTTCGATTTTTTTTTTCGCCTCTTTTTTTTTTGTATTCACTGCTTTTTCTTGCTTCAAGAATCATTTTTAATGATTTTTCAGATCCTCAGTAACATGTCTCCTTTTTCATCATTCTTTCAAGAGCCAACATTCATGAACCACAAATTCAAAAGACATATGCACTGTTTAAGCATACATTCAGAAGACAAAAGTAATGCCACCACATCAAAATAATTAAACTGCTATAAAATTCAAAATTCATGCAATTCTTTTTCTTTTTCAATTTAAGAACATTTGTTTATTTAAGAAAGGTGATGGATTCATAGGAAATTCATAACTTTAAGGCATAGACACTAAGACACTAATGATCACAAGACACAAACATGGACAAACATAAGCATTAATTTTCGAAAAACAGGAAATAAAGAACAAGGAGATTAAAGAACGGGTCCACCTTAGTGATGGCGGCTCTTTCTTCCTCTTGAAGATCCTATGGAGTGCTTGAGCTCCTCAATGTCTCTTCCTTGTCTTTGTTGTTCCTCTCTCATGATTCTTTGATCTTCTCTAATTTCATGGAGGATGATGGAGTGTTCTTGATGCTCCACCCTTAGTTGTCCCATGTTGGAACTCAGTTCTCCTAGGGAGGTGTTCAGTTGCTCCCAATAGTTTTGTGGAGGAAAGTGCATCCCTTGAGGCATCTCAGGGATCTCATGATGAGAGGGGTTTCTTGTGTGCTCCATCCTTTTCTTAGTGATGGGTTTATCTTCATCAATGGGGATGTCTCCCTCTATGTCAACTCCAACTGAATAACAGAGGTGACAAATGAGATGAGGAAAGGCTAACCTTGCCAAGGTAGAGGACTTGTCCGCCACCTTATAGAGTTCTTGGGCTATAACCTCATGAACTTCCACTTCTTCTCCAATCATGATGCTATGAATCATGATGGCCCGGTCTAGAGTAACTTCGGACCGGTTGCTAGTGGGAATGACTGAGCGTTGGATAAACTCCAACCATCCTCTAGCCACGGGTTTGAGGTCATGCCTTCTCAATTGAACCGGCTTCCCTCTTGAATCTCTCTTCCATTGGGCGCCCTCTTCACAAATGTCAGTGAGGACTTGGTCCAACCTTTGATCAAAGTTGACCCTTCTAGTGTAAGGATGTTCATCTCCTTGCATCATGGGCAAATTGAATGCCAACCTTACACTTTCCGGACTAAAATCCAAGTATTTCCCCCGAACCATAGTAAGATAATTCTTTGGATCCGGGTTCACACTTTGATCATGGTTCTTGGTGATCCATGCATTGGCATAGAACTCTTGAACCATTAAGATTCCGACTTGTTGAATGGGGTTGGTAAGAATTTCCCAACCTCTTCTTCGGATCTCATGTCGGATCTCCGGATATTCACCCTTTTTGAGTGAAAAAGGGACCTCGGGGATCACCTTCTTCAAGGCCACAACTTCATAGAAGTAGTCTTGATGCACCCTTGAGATGAATCTTTCCATCTCCCATGACTCGGAGGTAGAAGCTTTTTCCTTCCCTTTCCTCTTTCTAGAGGTTTCTCCGGCCTTGGATGCCATAAATGGTTATGGAAAAACGAAAAAGCAACGCTTTTACCACACCAAACTTAAAAGGTTTGCTCGTCCTCGAGCAAAAAAAGAAAGAAGAGAGTAGAAGAAGAGAAATGAGGAAGAAGGCAATGGCTTTTGTGTTCGGCCAAAGAGGGGGAGAAGTGATGTTTAGGTTGTGTGAAAATGAAGGGGTGAAGAAGGGTATATATAGGAGAGGGGGAAGGGTAAAGTTCGGTCAAGTGAGGGTGGGTTTGGGTGGGAAAGTGGTTTGAATTTGAATGGTGAGGTAGGTGGGGTTTTATGAAGGATGGATGTGAGTGGTGAAGAGAAAGAAGGGATTTGATAGGTGAAGGGTTTTTGGGGAAGAGGTATTGAGGTGATTGGTGAATGAGTGAAGAAGAGAGAGAGTGGTGGGGTTGGTGGGGATCCTGTGGGGTCCACAGATCCTGTGGTGTCAAGGAAAAGTCATCCCTGCACCATATGACAAGCAAAATCACGTTTTGAGCCAATTCTGGCGTTAAACGCCTGGCTGGTGCCCATTTCTAGCGTTTAACGCCAGGTTCTTGCCCTTTTCTGGCGTTTAACGCCAGTCTGGTGCCCCTTTCTGGCGTTAAACGCCCAGAATGGTGCCAGACTGGGCGTTAAACGCCCACCTGCTAGCCTTACTGGCGTTTAAACGCCAGTAAGTTCTTCCTCCAGGGTGTGCTGTTTTTCTTCCTGTTTTTCATTCTGTTTTTGCTTTTTCAATTGATTTTGTGACTTCTCATGATCATCAACCTACAAAATAAAATAAAATAACAAAAGAAAATAGATAACATATAACATTGGGTTTCCTCCCAACAAGCGCTTCTTTAATGTCAGTAGCTTGACAGATGGCTCTCATGGAGCCTCACATTTTCTCAGAGCAATGTTGGAACCTCCCAACACCAAACTTAGAGTTTGAATGTGGGGGTTCAACACCAAACTTAGAGTTTGGTTGTGGCCTCCCAACACCAAACTTAAAGTTTGACTGTGGGGGCTCTGTTTGACTCTGATTTGAGAGAAGCTCTTCATGCTTCCTCTCCATGGTGACAGAGGGATATCCTTGAGCCTTAAACACAAAGGAGTCTTCATTCACTTGAATGATCAGTTCTCCTTTATCAACATCAATCACAGCCTTTGCTGTGGCTAGGAATGGTCTGCCAAGGATGATGGTTTCATCCATGCACTTCCCAGTCTCTAGGACTATGAAATCAGCAGGGATGTAATGGTTTTCAATCTTCACCAAAACATCCTCTACAAGTCCATGAGCTTGTTTTCTTGAGTTGTCTGCCATCTCTAATGAGATTCTTGCAGCTTGCACCTCAAAGATCCCTAGCTTCTCCATTACAGAGAGAGGCATGAGGTTTACACTTGACCCTAAGTCACACAGAGCCTTCTTGAAGGTCATGGTGCCTATGGTACAAGGTATTGAAAACTTCCCAGGATCTTGTCTCTTTTGAGGTAATTTCTGCCTTGACAAGTCATCCAGTTCTTTGGTGAGCAAAGGGGGTTCATTCTCCCAAGTCTCATTTCCGAATAACTTGTCATTTAGCTTCATGATTGCTCCAAGGTATTTAGCAACTTGCTCTTCAGTGACATATTCATCCTCTTCAGAGGAAGAATACTCATCAGAGCTCATGAAAGGCAGAAGTAAGTCCAATGGAATCTCTATGGTCTCATTTTTAGCCTCAGATTCCCATGGTTCCTCATTGGGGAACTCAATAGAGGTCAGTGCACGCCCACTGAGGTCTTCCTCAGTGGCGTTCACTTCCTCTCCTTCCTCTCCAAATTCGGCCATGTTGATGGCCTTGCACTCTCCTTTTGGATTTTCTTCTGTGTTGCTTGGGAGAGTACTAGGAGGGAGTTTAGTAACTTTCTTGCTCAGCTGTCCCACTTGTGCCTCCAAATTCCTAATGGAGGACCTTGTTTCAGTCATGAAACTTTGAGTGGTTTTGATTAGATCAGAGACCATGGTTGCTAAGTCAGAGGGGTTCTGCTTAGAATTCTCTGTCTGTTGCTGAGAAGATGATGGAAAAGGCTTGCCATTGCTAAACCTATTTCTTCCACCATTATTGTTGTTAAAACCTTGTTGAGGTCTTTCTTGATTCTTCCATGAGAAATTTGGGTGATTTCTCCATGAAGAATTATAGGTGTTTCCATAGGGTTCTCCTAGGTAATTCACCTCTTCCATTGAAGGGTTCTCAGGATCATATGCTTCTTCTTCAGATGAAGCATCCTTAGTACTGCTTGGTGCATTTTGCATTCCAGACAGACTTTGAGAGATCAAATTGACTTGTTGAGTCAATATCTTGTTCTGAGCCAAAATGGCATTCAGAGTATCAATCTCAAGAACTCCTTTCTTCTGATTAGTCCCATTGTTCACAGGATTCCTTTCAGAAGTGTACATGAATTGGTTATTTGCAACCATTTCAATTAGCTCTTGAGCTTCTGTAGGCGTCTTCTTCAAATGAAGAGATCCTCCAGCAGAGCTATCTAAAGACATCTTGGATAGTTCAGAGAGACCATCATAGAAAATACCTATGATGCTCCATTCAGAAAGCATGTCAGAGGGATATTTTCTGATCAATTGTTTGTATCTTTCCCAAGCTTCATAGAGGGATTCTCCATCCTTCTGTCTGAAGGTTTGGACTTCCACTCTAAGCTTACTCAATTTTTGAGGTGGAAAGAACTTTGCCAAGAAGGCATTGACTAGCTTTTCCCATGAGTCCAGGCTTTCTTTAGGTTGTGAGTCCAACCATGTCCTAGCTATGTCTCTTACAGCAAAAGGGAATAGCATAAGTCTGTAGACCTCAGGGTCTACCCCATTAGTCTTGACAGTGTCACAGATTTGCAAGAACTCAGCCAAAAACTGATGAGGATCTTCCAATGGAAGTCCATGAAACTTGCAATTCTGTTGCATTAGAGAAACTAATTGAGGCTTAAGCTCAAAGTTGTTTGCTCCAATGGCAGGGATAGAGATGCTTCTCCCATAAAAGTCGGGAGTAGGTGCAGTAAAGTCACCCAGCACCTTCCTTGCATTGTTGGCATTGTTGTTGTTTTCGGCTGCCATGTGTTCTTCTTCTTTGAAGATTTCTGTTAGGTCCTCTACAGAGAGTTGTGCTTTGGCTTCTCTTAGCTTTCGCTTCAAGGTCCTTTCAGGTTCAGGATCAGCCTCAACAAGAATACTTTTGTTTTTGCTCCTACTCATATGAAAGAGAAAAGAACAAGAAAATGTGGAATCCTCTATGTCACAGTATAGAGATTCCTTTAGGTGTTAGAGGATAAGAAAAGTAGAAGACAGAAGTAGAAAATTCGAACTTATCAAAGAAGATGGAGTTCGAATTTTGCATTAAGGAATAGTGTTAGTCCATAAATAGAAGGATGTGAGAAGAAGGGAAGTAATTTTCGAAAATTAAGTAAAAGATTTTGAAAACATTTTGAAAAACACTAATTAATTTTCGAAAATAAGAGTGGGAAAGAAATCAAGTGATTTTTGAAAAAGATTTTGAAATTAGAAGTCAAAAAGATTTGATTGAAAACTATTTTGAAAAAGATGTGGTTAAGAAGATATGATTGATTTTTAAAAAAAATATGTGATTGAGAAGATATGATTTGAAAACAATTTAAAAAAAGATTTGATTTTAAAAATTAATGACTTGCCTAACAAGAAAAGATATGATTCAAATATTAAACCTTTCTCAACAGAAAAGGCAACATACTTGAAATGTTGAATCAAATCATTAATTGATAGCAAGTATCTTTGAAAAAGGAAAGAAATTGATTTTGAAAACATTTGATTGAAAAGATATGATTTAAAAAAGATTTGATTTTGAAAAACTTTGAAAACTTGAAAAAAAATTGATTTGAAAACAAAATCTTCCCTCTTGTGCCATCCTGGCGTTAAACGCCCAGAATGGTGCACATATTGGCGTTTTAACGCCCAAAACTATACCCTTTTGGGCGTTAAACGCCCAACCAGGTACCCTGGCTGGCGTTTAAACGCCAGTCTGTCCTTCTTCACTGGGCGTTTTGAACGCCTAGCTTTTTCTGTGCAATTCCTCTGCTGTATGTTCTGAATCTTCAATTCTCTGTATTATTGACTTGAGAAGACACAAATTAAAAATATTTTTGGATTTTTAATAATCAGAATACAACTAAAATCAAATAACAATGCATGCAAGACACCAAACTTAGCAGATTGTATACTACTGACACTAATGAGAATGCATATGAGACACACAAAACACTCAAGTCAAGAGAATTTAAAGATTAGAGTAAGAAATCATCAATAACATCTTGAAGATCCTTAAGACACATGAATGAATGCATGCAATTGACACCAAACTTAAAATGAGACTAGTGTCTCAATAAGAAACATAACATATTTTTTTTGGTTTTTATGATTTTATAATTTTTTTGGATTTTTCGAAAATTAAGTGGAAAAGAAAATAAAGATATCAAAATTCTTAATGAGAATTCCAGGAATCATGCAATGTTAGTCTAAAGCTTCAGTCTAAAGGAATTAGACATGGCCAGCCAAGCTTCAGCAGGACATTGCATTCAAGAGCTAAATTGATGATAATCAATCAGCTTTGGTGATGATAAGAACATCACCTTGAAACACTAGAATTCATTCTTAAGAACTCTGAAAAAAAATACCTAATCTAAGCAACAAGATGAACCATCAGTTGTCCATACACGAAACAATCCCCGGCAATGGCGCCAAAAACTTGGTGTGCGAAATTGTGATCACTACTTTTCACAACTCAAATAATCCCTAGTAATGGCCCCAAGAACTTGGTGCTCAATACCATGGCATAAACACAACTTTGCACAACTAACCAGCAAGTGCACTGGGTCGTCCAAGTAATAAACCTTACGCGAGTAAGGGTCGATCCCACGGAGATTGTTGGTATGAAGCAAGCTATGGTCACCTTGTAAATCTTAGTCAGGCAGACTCAAATGGGTATAGTGATATACGAATAAAGCATAAAGATAAAGATAGAGGTACTTATGTAATTCATTGGTAGAAACTTCAGATAAGCGTATGAAGATGCCTTCCCTTCCGTCTCTCTGCTTTCCTACTGTCTTCATCCAATCCTTCTTACTCCTTTCCATGGCAAGCTTATGCAAGGGTTTCACCGTTGTCAGTGGCTACCTCCCATCCTCTCAGTGGAAACGTTCCTATGCTCTGTCACAGCATAGGCTAATCAGCTGTCGGTTCTCGGTCAGGCCGGAATAGAATCCAGTGATTCTTTTGCGTCTGTCACTAACGCCCCGCCTGCTAGGAGTTTGAAGCACGTCACAGTCATTCAATCATTGAATCCTACTCAGAATACCACAGACAAGGTTAGACCTTCCGGATTCTCTTGAATGCCGCCATCAGTTCTAGCCTATACCACGAAGACTCTGATCTCACGGAATGGCTGGCTCGGTTGTCAGGCGAGCACTCGGTTGTCAGGCGATCAACCATGCATCGTGTATCAGGAATCCAAGAGATATTCACCCAATCTAAGGTAGAACGGAGGTGGTTGTCAGTCACACGTTCATAGGTGAGAATGATGATGAGTGTCACAGATCATCACATTCATCAAGTTGAAGAACAAGTGATATCTTGGACAAAGAACAAGCGGAATTGAATAGAAGAACAATAGTAATTGCATTAATACTCGAGGTACAGCAGAGCTCCACACCTTAATCTATGGTGTGTAGAAACTCCACCGTTGAAAATACATAAGAACAAGGTCTAGGCATGGCCGAATGGCCAGCCTCCCAATGATCTAAGATAGCATAAAAATGAAGATAGCTACCCAGATATATCAATACAATCGTAAAAGGTCCTACTTATAGAAAACTAGTAGCCTAGGGTGTACAGAGATGAGTAAATGACATAAAAATCCACTTCCGGGCCCACTTGGTGTGTGCTTGGGCTGAGCAATAAAGCAATTTCGTGTAGAGACTCTTCTTGAAGTTAAACGCCAGCTTTTATGCCAGTTTGGGCGTTTAACTCCCATTTTGGTGCCAGTTCCGGCGTTTAACGCTGGAATTCCTAAGGGTGACTTTGAACGCCGGTTTGGGCCATCAAAACTTGGGCAAAGTATGGACTATCATATATTGCTGGAAAGCCCAGGATGTCTACTTTCCAACGCTGTTGAGAGCGCGCCAATTGGGCTTCTGTAACTCCAGAAAATCCACTTCAAGTGCAGGAAGGTCAGAATCCAACAGCATCTGCAGTCCTTTTCAGTCTCTGGATCAGATTTTTGCTCAGGTCCCTCAATTTCAGCCATAAAATACCTGAAATCACAGAAAAACACACAAACTCATAGTAAAGTCCAGAAAAGTGAATTTTAACTAAAAACTAATAAAAATATACTAAAAACTAACTAGATCATACTAAAAACATACTAAAAACAATGCCAAAAAGCGTACAAATTATCCGCTCATCACAACACCAAACTTAAATTGTTGCTTGTCCCCAAGCAACTAAAAATCAAATAAGATAAAAAGAAGAGAATATGCAATGAATTCCAAAAAAATCTATGGAGATCAGTATTAATTAGATGAGCGGGGCTTTTAGCTTTTTGCCTCTGAACAGTTTTGGCATCTCACTCTATCCTTTGCAACTCAGAATGATTGGCTTCTTTAGGAACTTAGAATCCAGATAGTGTTATTGATTCTCCTAGTTAAGTATGATGATTCTTGAACACAGCTACTTTATGAGTCTTGGCCGTGGCCCAAAGCACTCTGTCTTCCAGTATTACCAGCGGATACATACATGCCACAGACACATAATTGGGTGAACCTTTTCAGATTGTGACTCAGCTTTGCTAGAGTCCCCAATTAGAGGTGTCCAGGGTTCTTAAGCACACTCTTTTTGCCTTGGATCACAACTTTATTCTTTCTTTTTCTTTCTTTTTTTCTTTCTTTTTTTTTCGGTTTTTTTTTCGCCTCCTTTTTTTTTTGTATTCACTGCTTTTTCTTGCTTCAAGAATCATTTTTAATGATTTTTCAGATCCTCAGTAACATGTCTCCTTTTTCATCATTCTTTCAAGAGCCAACATTCATGAACCACAAATTCAAAAGACATATGCACTGTTTAAGCATACATTCAGAAGACAAAAGTAATGCCACCACATCAAAATAATTAAACTGCTATAAAATTCAAAATTCATGCAATTCTTTTTCTTTTTCAATTTAAGAACATTTGTTTATTTAAGAAAGGTGATGGATTCATAGGAAATTCATAACTTTAAGGCATAGACACTAAGACACTAATGATCACAAGA
Source organism: Arachis stenosperma (assembly GCF_014773155.1). Taxonomy (NCBI): domain Eukaryota; kingdom Viridiplantae; phylum Streptophyta; class Magnoliopsida; order Fabales; family Fabaceae; genus Arachis; species Arachis stenosperma. The sequence continues at coordinate 99,156,229 of NC_080381.1, forward strand.
CACAAACATGGACAAACATAAGCATTAATTTTCGAAAAACAGGAAATAAAGAACAAGGAGATTAAAGAACGGGTCCACCTTAGTGATGGCGGCTCTTTCTTCCTCTTGAAGATCCTATGGAGTGCTTGAGCTCCTCAATGTCTCTTCCTTGTCTTTGTTGTTCCTCTCTCATGATTCTTTGATCTTCTCTAATTTCATGGAGGATGATGGAGTGTTCTTGATGCTCCACCCTTAGTTGTCCCATGTTGGAACTCAATTCTCCTAGGGAGGTGTTTAGTTGCTCCCAATAGTTTTGTGGAGGAAAGTGCATCCCTTGAGGCATCTCAGGGATCTCATGATGAGAGGGGTCTCTTGTGTGCTCCATCCTTTTCTTAGTGATGGGCTTATCCTCATCAATAGGGATGTCTCCCTCTATGTCAACTCCAACAGAATAACAGAGGTGACAAATGAGATGAGGAAAGGCTAATCTTGCTAAGGTAGAGGACTTGTCCGCCACCTTATAGAGTTCTTGGGCTATAACCTCATGAACTTCCACTTCTTCTCCAAGCATGATGCTATGAATCATGATGGCCCGGTCTAGAGTAACTTCGGAACGGTTGCTAGTGGGAATGACTGAGCGTTGGATAAACTCCAACCATCCTCTAGCCACGGGTTTGAGGTCATGCCTTCTCAATTGAACCGGCTTCCCTCTTGAATCTCTCTTCCATTGGGCGCCCTCTTCACAAATGTCAGTGAGGACTTGGTCCAACCTTTGATCAAAGTTGACCCTTCTAGTGTAAGGATGTTCATCTCCTTGCATCATGGGCAAATTGAATGACAACCTTACACTTTCCGGACTAAAATCCAAGTATTTCCCCCGAACCATAGTAAGATAATTCTTTAGATCCGGGTTCACACTTTGATCTTGGTTCTTGGTGATCCATGCGTTGGCATAGAACTCTTGAACCATTAAGATTCCGACTTGTTGAATGGGGTTGGTAAGAATTTCCCAACCTCTTCTTCGGATCTCATGTCGGATCTCCGGATATTCACCCTTTTTGAGTGAAAAAGGGACCTCGGGGATCACCTTCTTCAAGGCCACAACTTCATAGAAGTAGTCTTGATGCACCCTTGAGATGAATCTTTCCATCTCCCATGACTCGGAGGTAGAAGCTTTTGCCTTCCCATTCCTCTTTCTAGGTTTCTCCGGCCTTGGATGCCATAAATGGTTATGGAAAAACGAAAAAGCAACGGTATTACCACACCAAACTTAAAAGGTTTGCTCGCCCTCGAGCAAAAGAAGAAAGAAGAGAGTTGAAGAAGAAGAAATGAGGAAGAAGGGAATGGCTTTTGTGTTCGGCCAAAGAGGGAGAGAAGTGGTGTTTAGGTTGTGTGAAAATGAAGGGGTGAAGAAGGGTATATATAGGAGAGGGGGAAGGGTAAACTTCGGTCAAGTGAGGGTGGGTTTGGGTGGGAAAGTGGTTTGAATTTGAATGGTGAGGTAGGTGGGGTTTTATGAAGGATGGATGTAAGTGGTGAAGAGAAAGAAGGGATTTGATAGGTGAAGGGTTTTTGGGGAAGAGGTGTTGAGGTGATTGGTGAATGGGTGAAGAAGAGAGAGAGTGGTGGGGTTGGTGGGGATCCTGTGGGGTCCACAGATCCTGTGGTGTCAAGGAAAAGTCATCCATGCACCAAATGGCATGCAAAATCACGTTTTGAGCCAATTCTGGCGTTAAACGCCGGGCTGGTGCCCATTTCTGGCGTTTGACGCCAGGTTCTTGCCCTTTTCTGGCGTTTAACGCCAGTCTGGTGCCCCTTTCTGGCGTTAAACGCCCAGAATGGTGCCAGACTGGGCGTTAAACGCTCACCTGCTAGCCTTACTAGCGTTTAAACACCAGTAAGTTCTTCCTCCAGGGTGTGCTATTTTTCTTCCTGTTTTTCATTCTGTTTTTGCTTTTTCAATTGATTTTGTGACTTCTCATGATCATCAACCTACAAAATAAAATAAAATAACAAAAGAAAATAGATAACATATAACATTGGGTTGCCTCCCAACAAGCGCTTCTTTAATGTCAGTAGCTTGACAGATGGCTCTCATGGAGCCTCACATTTTCTCAGAGCAATGTTGGAACCTCCCAACACCAAACTTAGAGTTTGAATGTGGGGGTTCAACACCAAACTTAGAGTTTGGTTGTGGCCTCCCAACACCAAACTTAGAGTTTGACTGTGGGGGCTCTGTTTGACTCTGATTTGAGAGAAGCTCTTCATGCTTCCTCTCCATGGTGACAGAGGGATATCCTTGAGCCTTAAACACAAAGGATTCTTCATTCACTTGAATGATCAGTTCGCCTCTATCAACATCAACCATAACCTTTGCTGTGGCTAGGAAGGATCTGCCAAGGATGATGGTTTCATCCATGCACTTCCCAGTCTCTAGGACTATGAAATCAGCAGGGATGTAATGGTTTTCAATCTTCACCAAAACATCCTCTACAAGTCCATGAGCTTGTTTTCTTGAGTTGTCTGCCATCTCTAATGAGATTCTTGCAGCTTGCACCTCAAAGATCCCTAGCTTCTCCATTACAGAGAGAGGCATGAGGTTTACACTTGACCCTAAGTCACACAGAGCCTTCTTGAAGGTCATGGTGCCTATGGTACAAGGTATTGAAAACTTCCCAGGATCTTGTCTCTTTTGAGGTAATTTCTGCCTAGACAAGTCATCCAGTTCTTTGGTGAGCAAAGGGGGTTCATTCTCCCAAGTCTCATTTCCAAATAACTTGTCATTTAGCTTCATGATTGCTCCAAGGTATTTAGCAACTTGCTCTTCAGTGACATACTCATCCTCTTCAGAGGAAGAATACTCATCAGAGCTCATGAAGGGCAGAAGTAAATCCAATGGAATCTCTATGGTCTCATTTTGAGCCTCAGATTCCCATGGTTCCTCATTGGGGAACTCCTCGGAGGCTAGTGCACGCCCATTGAGGTCTTCCTCAGTGGCGTCCACTTCCTCTTCCTCCTCTCCAAATTTGGCCATATTAATGGCCTTGCACTCTCCTTTTGGATTTTCTTCTGTATTGCTTGGAAGAGTACTAGGAGGGAGTTCAGTAATTTTCTTGCTCAGCTGTCCCACTTGTGCCTCCAAATTCCTAATGGAGGACCTTGTTTCAGTCATGAAACTTTGAGTGGTTTTGATTAGATCAGAGACCATGGTTGCTAAGTCAGAGGGGTTCTGCTTATAATTCTCTGTCTGTTGCTGAGAAGATGATGGAAAAGGCTTGCCATTGCTAAACCTATTTCTTCCACCATTATTGTTGTTAAAACCTTGTTGAGGTCTTTCTTGGTTCTTCCATGAGAAATTTGGGTGATTTCTCCATGAAGAATTATAGGTGTTTCCATAGGGTTCTCCTAGGTAATTCACCTCTTCCATTGAAGGGTTCTCAGGATCACAGGCTTCTTCTTCAGAGGAAGCGTCCTTAGTACTGCTTGGTGCATTTTGCATTCCAGACAGACTTTGAGAGATCAAATTGACTTGTTGAGTCAATATCTTGTTCTGAGCCAGAATGGCATTCAGAGTATCAATCTCAAGAACTCCTTTCTTCTGATTAGTCCCATTGCTCACAAGATTCCTTTCAGAAGTGTACATGAATTGGTTATTTGCAACCATTTCAATTAGCTCTTGAGCTTCTGTAGGCATCTTCTTCAAATGAAGAGATCCTCCAGCAGAGCTATCCAAAGACATCTTGGATAGTTCAGAGAGACCATCATAGAAAATACCTATGATGCTCCATTCAGAAAGCATGTCAGAAGGATATTTTCTGATCAATTGTTTGTATTTTTCCCAAGCTTCATAGAGGGATTCTCCATCCTTCTGTCTGAAGGTTTGGACTTCCACTCTAAGCTTACTCAATTTTTGAGGTGGAAAGAACTTTGGCAAGAAGGCATTGACTAGCTTTTCACATGAGTCCAGGCTTTCTTTAGGTTGTGAGTCCAACCATGTCCTAGCTCTGTCTCTTACAGCAAAAGGGAATAGCATAAGTCTATAGACCTCAGGGTCTACCCCATTAGTCTTGACAGTGTCACAGATTTGCAAGAATTCAGCTAAAAACTGATGAGGATCTTCCAATGGAAGTCCATGAAACTTGAAATTCTGTTGCATTAGAGAAACTAATTGAGGCTTAAGCTCAAAGTTGTTTACTCCAATGGCAGGGATAGAGATGCTTCTCCCATAGAAGTCGGGAGTAGGTGCAGTAAAGTCACCCAGCACCTTCCTTGCATTGTTTGCATTGTTGTTGTTTTCGGCTGCCATGGGTTCTTCTTCTTTGAAGATTTCTGTTAGGTCCTCTACAGAGAGTTGTGCCTTAGCTTCTCTTAGCTTTCGCTTCAAGGTCCTTTCAGGTTCAGGGTCAGCTTCAACAAGAATGCCTTTGTCTCTGCTCCTGCTCATATGAAAGAGAAGAGAACAAGAAAATGTGGAATCCTCTATGTCACAGTATAGAGATTCCTTGAGGTGTCAGAAGAACAGAAAAATAGAAGAAAGAGGTAGAAGAATTCGAACTAAATCAGAGAGAGTTCGAATTGTGCATTGAGAAGGAGTGGTACTCCATAAATAAAAGGATGTGGGAAGAGGGGAAGAGAATTTTCGAAAATTAATTAAAAAGTCTTTGAAAACATTTTGAAAAACACTAATTGATTTTCGAAAATAAAAGTGGGAAAGAAATCAAGTGATTTTTGCAAAAGATTTTGAAATTAGAAATCAAAAAGATTTGATTGAAAACTATTTTGAAAAAGATGAGGTTAAGAAGATATGATTGGTTTTTTTTAAAAAAAATATGTGATTGAGAAAATATGATTTGAAAACAATTTTAAAAAGATTTGATTTTAAAAATTAATAACTTGGCAATCAAGAAAAGATATGATTCAAACACTAAACCTTTCTCAACAGAAAAGGCACATACTTGAAATGTTGAATCAAATCATTAATTGATAGCAAGTATCTTTGAAAAAGGAAAAAAATTGATTTTGAAAACATTTGATTGAAAAGATATGATTTGAAAAAGATTTGATTTTGAAAAACTTTGAAAACTTGAAAAAAAAATGATTTGAAAACAAAATCCTCCCCCTTGTGCCATCCTGGCGTTAAACGCCCAGAATGGTGCACATTCTGGCGTTTAACGCCCAATGCACTACCATTTTGGGCGTTAAACGCCCAACCAGGTACCCTGGCTGGCGTTTAAACGCCAGTCTGTCCTTCTTCACTGGGCGTTTTGAACGCCCAGCTTTTTCTGTGTAATTCCTCTGCTGCATGTTCTGAATCTTCAGTTCCCTGTACTATTGACTTGAAAATAGAACCAAGATTAAATAAACAATACATGCAAGACACCAAACTTAAAATTAGACACTAGACTCAAACAAGAAACATAAAATATTTTTGGTTTTTTATGATTTTGAAATTTTTTTGTGCTTTTTTCGAAAATTATATGGAAATAGAAAATAAAAGTTTACAGAATTCTTAGTTTGGATTCCAGGAATCATTGCAATGCTAGTCTAAGACTCCGGTCCAGGAATTAGACATGGCTTCTCAGCCAGCCAAGCTTTCAGAGAAAGCTTCGGTCCAAAACACTAGACATGGCCAATGGCCAGCCAAGCCTTAGCAGATCATTGCTCCAATAGCAAGATTGATAGAGATCAACAAGCTCTTGTGATGATCAGTTGAAACCTCGGTCCAATAAGATTAGACATGGCTTCTCAGCCAGCCAGATTTCAACAGATTATCTTGAATCACTAGAATTCATTCTTAAGAACTCTAAAAAAAATACCTAATCTAAGCAACAAGATGAACCGTCAGTTGTCCATACACAAAACAATCCCCGGCAACGGCGCCAAAAACTTGGTGTGCGAAATTGTGATCAATACTTTTCATAACTCAAATAATCCCTAGTAATGGCCCCAAGAACTTGGTGCTCAATACCATGGCATAAACACAACTTTGCACAACTAACCAGCAAGTGCACTGGGTCGTCCAAGTAATAAACCTTACGCGAGTAAGGGTCGATCCCACGGAGATTGTTGGTATGAAGCAAGCTATGGTCACCTTGTAAATCTTAGTCAGGCAGACTCAAATGGGTATAGTGATATACGAATAAAGCATAAAGATAAAGATAGAGGTACTTATGCAATTCATTGGTAGGAACTTCAGATAAGCGTATGAAGATGCCTTCTCTTCCGTCTCTCTGCTTTCCTACTATCTATATCCAATCCTTCTTACTCCTTTCCATGGCAAGCTTATGCAAGGGTTTCACCGTTGTCAGTGGCTACCTCCCATCCTCTCAGTGAAAACGTTCCTATGCTCTGTCACAGCATAGGCTAATCATCTGTCGGTTCTCGGTCAGGCCAGAAGAGAATCCAGTGATTCTTTTGCGTCTGTCACTAACGCCCCGCCTGCTAGGAGTTTGAAGCACGTCACAGTCATTCAATCATTGAATCCTACTCAGAATACCACAGACAAGGTTAGACCTTCCGGATTCTCTTGAATGCCGCCATCAGTTCTTGCCTATACCACGAAGACTCTGATCTCACGGAATGGCTGGCTCGTTTGTCAGGCGAGCACTCGGTTGTCAGGCGATCAACCAAGGATGATAGATTCATCCATGCACCTCCCAGTCTCTAGGACTATGAAATCAGCATGGATGTAATGGTCTTCAATCTTAACCAGAACATCCTCTACAAGTCCATAAGCTTGTTTTCTTGAATTGTCTGCCATCTCTAGTGAGATTCTTGCAGCTTGTACCTCAAAGATCCCTAGCTTCTCCATTACAGAGAGAGGCATGAGGTTTATACTTGATCCTAAGTCACACAGAGCCTTCTTGAAGGTCATGGTGCCTATGGTACAAGGTATTGAAAACTTCCCAGGATCTTGTCTCTTTTGAGGTAATTTCTGCCTAGACAAGTCATCCAGTTCTTTGGTGAGCAAAGGAGGTTCATTCTCCCAAGTCTCATTACCAAATAACTTGTCATTTAGCTTCATGATTGCTCCAAGGTATTTAGCAACTTGCTCTTCAGTGACATACTCATCCTCTTCAGAGGAAGAATACTCATCAATGCTCATGAATGGCAGAAGTAAATGCAATGGAATCTCTATGGTCTCAATGTGAGCCTTAAATTCCCATGGTTCCTCATTAGGGAACTCATTGGAGGCCAGTGGACGTCCATTGAGGTCTTCCTCAGTGGCGTTCACTGCCTCTCCTTCCTCTCCAAATTCGGCCATGTTGATGGCCTTGCACTCTCCTTTTGGATTTTCTTCTGTATTGCTTGGAAGAGTACTAGGAGGGAGTTCAGTAATTTTCTTGCTCAGCTGTCCCACTTGTGCCTCCAAATTTCTAATGGAGGACCTTGTTTTAGTCATGAAACTTTGAGTGGTTTTTATTAGATCAGAGACCATGGTTGCTAAGTCAGAGTGGTTCTGCTTAGAATTCTCTGTCTGTTGCTGAGAAGATGATGGAAAAGGCTTGCCATTGCTAAACTTGTTTCTTCCACCATTATTGTTATTGAAACCTTGTTGAGGTCTCTGTTGATCCTTCCATGAGAGATTTGGATGATTTCTCCATGAAGAATTATAGGTGTTTCCATAGGGTTCTCCCATGTAATTCACCTCTTCCATTGAAGGGTTCTCAGGATCATAAGCTTCTTCTTCAGATGAAGCGTCCTTAGTACTGCTTGGTGCATTTTGCAATCCAGACAGACTTTGAGAAATCAAATTGACTTGCTGAGTCAATATTTTGTTCTGAGCCAGTATGGCATTCAGAGTATCAATCTCAAGAACTCCTTTCTTCTGATTTGCCCCATTGTTCAGAGGATTTCTTTCAGAAGTGTACATGAATTGGTTATTTGCAACCATTTCAATTAGTTCTTGAGCTTCTGTAGGCGTCTTCTTCAGATGAAGAGATCCTCCAGCAGAGCTATCCAATGACATCTTGGATAGTTCAGAGAGACCATCATAGAAAATACCTATGATGCTCCATTCAGAAAGCATGTCAGAGGGACACTTTCTGATCAATTGTTTGTATCTCTCCCAAGCTTCATAGAGGGATTCTCCTTCCTTCTGTCTGAAGGTTTGGACTTCCACTCTAAGCTTACTCAATTTTTGAGGTGGAAAGAACTTTGCCAAGAAGGCATTGACTAGCTTTTTCCAAGAGTTCAGGCTTTCTTTAGGTTGTGAGTCCAACCATATCCTAGCTCTGTCTCTTACAGCAAAAGGGAATAGCATAAGTCTGTAGACCTCAGGGTCAACCCCATTAGTCTTGACAGTGTCACAGATTTGCAAGAATTCAGCTAAAAACTGATGAGGATCTTCCAATGGAAGTCCATGGAACTTGCAATTCTGTTGCATTAGAGAAACTAATTGAGGCTTAAGCTCAAAGTTGTTTGCTCCAATGGCAGGGATAGAGATGCTTCTCCCATAGAAGTCGGGAGTAGGTGCAGTAAAGTCACACAGCACCTTCCTTGCATTGTTGGCATTGTTGTTATTTTCGGCTGCCATGGGTTCTTCTTCGTTGAAGATTTCTGTCAAGTCCTCTACAGAGAGTTGTGCCTTAGCTTCTCTTAGCTTTTGCTTCAAGGTCCTTTCAGGTTCAGGATTAGCTTCAACAAGAATGCCTTTGTCTTTGCTCCTGCTCATATGAAAGAGAAGAGAACAAGAAAATATGGAATCCTCTATGTCACAGTATAGAGATTCCTTGAGGTGTCAAAGGAACAGAAAAATAGAAGGAAGAGGTAGAAGAATTCGAACTTAGTGAGATAGGGTTCGAATTGTGCATTGAGGAGGAGTAGTACTCCATAAATAGAAGGATGTGAGAAGAGAGGGAGAGTTTTTTTTTTCGAAAATTAATTAGAAAGATTTTAAAATCATTTTGAAAAAGATTTTGAAGAAGATATGATTGAAAACTTTTTTGAAAGAGATGTGATTAAAAAGATATGATTGAAAAAGTTATGGTTTTAAAAAGATATGATTTGAAAAACAATTTAAAAATATTTGATTTTAAAAAAATAATGACTTGGCTAACAAGAAAAGATATGATTCAAACATTAAACCTTTCTCAACAGAAAAGGCAACATACTTGAAATGTTGAATCAAATCATTAATTGATAGCAAGTATCTTTGAAAAAGGAAAGAAATTGATTTTGAAAAAGATTTGATTGAAAAGATATGATTTGAAAAAGATTTGATTTTGAAAAATTTTGAAAACCTGAAAAAAAAATTTGCATTAAAAACAAAATCTTCCCTCTTGTGCCATCCTGGCGTTAAACGCCCAAAGCACTACCTTTTTGGGCGTTAAACGCCCAACCAGGTATCCTGGCTGGCGTTTAAACGCCAGTCTGCCTTCTTCACTGGGCGTTTTGAACGCCCAGCTTTTTCTGTATAATTCCTCTGCTGCATGTACTGAATCTTCAGTTCTCTGTATTATTGACTTGAAAATAGAACCAAGATCAAATAAACAATGCATGCAAGACACCAAACTTAAAATAAGACACTAGACTCAAACAAGAAACATAAAGTATTTTTTTGTTTTTATGATTTTGTAATTTTTTTTTATGCTTTTTTCGAAAATTATATGAAAAAAGAAAATAAAGGTTTCAGAATTCTTAATTAGAATTCCAGGAATCATTGCAATGCTAGTCTAAGACTCCGGTCTAGGAATTAGACATGGCTTCACAGCCAGCCAAGCTTTCAAAGGAAGCTCCGGTCCAAAACACTAGACATGGCCAATGGCCAGCCAAGCCTTAGCAGATCATTGCTTCAACAGCAAGGTTGATAGAAATCAACAAGCTTTTGTGATGATAAGCTGAAACCTCGGTCCAATAAGATTAGACATGGCTTCACAGCCAGCCAGATTTCAACAGATCATCATGAAACTCTAGAATTCAATCTTAAAGAAATTCTGAAAAAAAAAATACCTAATCTAAGCAACAAGATGAACCGTCAGTTGTCCAAACTCAACAATCCCCGGCAACGGCGCCAAAAACTTGGTGCACGAAATTGTGATCATCAATGGCGCCATCAACATGGTACGCACAATTGCAATCTCAACTCTTTATCACAACTTCACACAACTAACCAGCAAGTGTACTGGGTCGTCCAAGTAATAAACCTTACGCGAGTAAGGGTCGATCCCACAGAGATTGTTGGTATGAAGCAAGCTATGGTCACCTTGTAAATCTTAGTCAGGCAGACTCAAATGGGTATAGATGATGAATAAAACATAAAGATAAAGATAGAGATACTTATGCAATTCATTGGTGAGAACTTCAGATAAGCGAATGGAGATGCTTTGTCCCTTCCGTCTCTCTGCTTTCCTACTGTCTTCATCCAATCCTTCTTACTCCTTTCCATGGCAAGCTGTATGCAAGGGTTTCACCGTTGTCAGTGGCTACCTCCCATCCTCTCAGTGGAAATGTTCAACGCACCCTGTCACGGCACGGCTATCCAGCTGTCGGTTCTCGATCATGTCGGAATAGAATCCAGTGATTCTTTTGCGTCTGTCACTAACGCCCCACAATCGCGAGTTTGAAGCTCGTCACAGTCATTCAATCATTGAATCCTACTCAGAATACCACAGACAAGGTTTAGACCTTCCGGATTCTCTTGAATGCCGCCATCAATTCTAGCTTATACCACGAAGACTCTGATCTCACAGAATGGCTGCCTCGGTTGTCAGGTGAGCGCTCGGTTGTCAGGCGATCAACCATGCGTCGTGTATCAGGAATCCAAGAGATATTCACCCAATCTAAGGTAGAACGGAGGTGGTTGTCAGTCACACGTTCATACGTGAGAATGATGATGAGTGTCACGGATCATCACATTCATCAATTTGAAGAACAAGTGATATCTTGGAACAAGAACAAGCTGAATTGAATAGAAGAACAATAGTAATTGCATTAATACTCGAGGTACAGCAGAGCTCCACACCTTAATCTATGGTGTGTAGAAACTCCACCGTTGAAAATACATAAGAACAAGGTCTAGACATGGCCACGAGGCCAGCCCCATGATCTAAGATAGCATAAGACTAAAGATAGCTACCAAGATATCAAATACAATAGTAAAAGGTCCTATTTATAGGGATCTAGTAGCTTAAGAATTACAAAGATGAGTAAATGGCATAAAAATCCACTTCCGGGCCCACTTGGTGTGTGCTTGGGCTGAGCAATGAAGCATTTTCGTGTAGAGACTCTTCTTGGAGTTAAACGCCAGCTTTTGTGCCAGTTTGGGCGTTTAACTCCCACTTTGGTGCCAGTTCCGGCGTTTAACGCTGGGAATTCTGAAGGTGACTTTGAACGTCGGTTTGGGCCATCAAATCTTGGGCAAAGTGTGGACTATTATATATTGATGGAAAGCCCAGGATGTCTACTTTCCAACGCCGTTAAGAGCGCGCCAATTGGGCTTCTGTAGCTCCAGAAAATCCACTTCGAGTGCAGGGAGGTCAGAATCCAACAGCATCTGCAGTCCTTTTCAGCCTCTGAATCAGATTTTTGCTCAGGTCCCTCAATTTCAGCCAGAAAATACCTGAAATCACAAAAAAACACACAAACTCATAGTAAAGTCCAGAAAAGTGAATTTTAACTAAAAACTAGTAAAATTATACTAAAAACTAACTAAAATATACTAGAAACATACTAAAAACAATGCCAAAAATCGTACAAATTATCCGCTCATCAGAGATCATGCCAGAAATGCTCTCTCGCATTGGATTAGGTTGGGGGTTGGGTAGATATAGTAACATGTAATCCTCCCAATACTTTGATCTATGAATGTGTGTGGTATAATCAGTGACCAAACTTTATCTCTTCCCATGAGCAATTAAATCAAGGAATTGGGAAATTGTTCAAGCTTAGAGAGATTGGATTGCCAAGGAATTGGGATACAAGGAACGCCAAATGAGGGCTTCCTCACTGGCATTCAACGCCAGCTTTGATGCCTTTTTGGGAGTTGAACGCCCAGTGAAGTATTCCTCACTGGTGTACAACGCCAGCTTCTATGCTAGCTTGGGTATTGAACGCCCAGTGAGGTCTTCCTCACTGGTGTTCAATGCCATCTTAGTTTCTCCTAATTCGACCTTATCCCTTGTGGTGATGGCCTTGCACTCTTCTCTTGGGTTCACTTCAATTGTACTAGGAGTCTCAGGGATTCTCTTGCTCAGTTGACCAACTTGTACCTCCAAATTTCTAATGGAGGATCTTGTTTCAGTTATGAAACTATGATTGGTCTTAGAGAGGTTGGAGACTATAGTTACTAAGTCAGAAAGGCTCTGCTTAGGGGTCTCCATATGTCCCTGAGAAGATGGGAATGGTGGTCTGTTGTTGAATATCTTCTGGGTTCTTCCACCATGATTATTATCAAAGCCTTGCTGAGGCTTCTGTTGAGCCTTGCATGAAAGGTTAGGATGGTTCCTCCATAAGGGATTGTAGGTTCACCTCTCCTATAGTGGGTTCAACCCGGTCAGGTCTTGATAAAAACCGGTGACCCGGACGGGTTATTTGACCCGGTCCGGGCTGTGCAAATTTTTTTTTGGATGCTAAAACGGCGTCATTCTAATATCTCCCCCCTTTTTCGTTGAAATGAGAAACCTAACCCTAGGGTATCCCCCTTCCCCCATTGCCTCACTGGCTCATTGTCATTGCCCTCACCTCACATCTCTGATCTCCCTAATGGCAGTAATGCAATATCTCTGAAGTCACCACTCACCAGTCACCGCCGATACCCCCCTCAGCCAACCTCGTCTCTTCGTCACCCTCATCATCACTCTCCGCGGCGTCGTCCCTTCTCCCGGCCGTCACTGCTTCTCCCCTCACCTCGCCGTGCTCTGAGTTCATCAATCGGCCTCATCAGTCAACGCTGAAGTCAATAGTCACCGCCGAATCACCGATACCCCCCAGCCAACCTCGTCTCTCCGTCACCCTCGTCATCACTCTCCGTGGCGTTATTCCTTCTCCCGGCCATCACTGCTTCTTCGCTCACCTCACCGTGTTCGTTGCTATATTGGTTGTTTGTGGGTTGTGCTTCTTGTACTTCTGCTTCGCTGCTTTTGCTTCTGTTCTTTCTCGGTGCCTCACCTGGTCCTCAGAAAGCTCAGAGCCTATGCTCCGTCAGGTCAGTGCCTCTGCTATTGACCTATTAACTATTGTTATGGAATCTGTTGATATTGGTTAAAATCTGTTCTTGAATTGTATTGTTCTTGAATTGTATCATTGCGGGTTGCTGGTTGCTAGTTGGTATTAGTTAAAATCTGTTCTTGAATTGGTATATTAGTAAAAATATGGTTGATATATTAGTTTAATTTGTTCTTGAATTTTAGTTAAAATTGTTCTTGAATTGTATTGTTGCTGGTTGCTGGTTGGTATTAGTTAATATCTGTTCTTGAATTGGTATATTAGTTAAAATATGGTTGATATATTAGTTTAATTTGTTCTTGAATTTTAGTTAAAATTGTTCTTGAATTGTATTATTGTTGGTTGCTGATTGCTGGTTGGTATATTAGTTAAAATCTCTTGTAATGTTGCTGGTTAAAATCTGTTGAATTGTTGCTGGTTGCTGTATTCTCCCTGATGCTATTGCTAGTTGCTGTGTTGGTAATTTGATATATAGTTTTTTAGTTGCTAGTTGCTGCTAATTGCTATTGTATAATATAATTTTATTAATATAATTTTATATTTTTTTAGTTATGACCGGGTTAACCGGGTGAATTAGTGATCCACCGGTTGAACCAATAACCCGGTCATATTAACAGGTTGATTACCTGTTCGGTTCTGATAACTATGGTGGGTTGGTCAGGAACATAAGCTTCTCCTTCAGAGGAAGCTTCTTAAGTGCTGCCAGCTGCAGCTTGCATTCAAGTCAAATACTGAGAGATCATATTGACCTGCTGGATCAAGTTCTTATTCTGAGCCAATATGGCATCAAGAGTGTCAACTTCAAGAAATTCTTTCTTCTAAGTTTCCCTATTGTTCACAGGGTTTCTCTCAGAAGTGTACATGAATTGGTTGCTTTCAACCATCTCAATGAGTTTTCTTGCTTCTACTGGCATTTTCTTCAAGTGGAGTGATCCACCTACAGAGCTGTCCAATGATATTTTGGACATCTCAGAGAGGCCATCATAGAAGATGCCTAGGATAGACCATTCTGAGAGCATGTCAAGAGGATACCTCCTGATCAGTTGCTTGTATCTTTTCCAAGCTTCATAGAGGGATTCACCTTCTTTTTATCTGATGGTTTGAACTTCCACTCTGATTTTGCTCATCCTCTGAGGAGGAAAGAATTTGGCCAAGAAAGCATTGACCAACTTTTCCTGAGAGTCTAAGCTTTCTTTAGGTTGAGAATCCAACCATATTTTAGCTCTGTCTCAAACAGCAAAGGGAAAGAGCATAAGTCTTGATGAGCGGATAATTTGTACGCTTTTTGGCATTGTTTTTAGTATGTTTTTAGTAGTTTTAGTTGAGATTTTAGTATATTTTTATTAGTTTTTAGTTAAAATTCACTTTTCTGGACTTTACTATGAGTTTGTGTGTTTTTCTGTGATTTCAGGTATTTTCTGGCTGAAATTGAGGGATCTGAGCAAAAATCTGATCCAGAGACTCAAAAGGACTGCAGATGCTGTTGGATTCTGACCTCCCTGCACTCGAAGTGGATTTTCTGGAGCTACAGAAGCCCAATTGGCGCGCTCTCAACGGCGTTGGAAAGTAGACATCCTGGGCTTTCCAGCAATATATGATAGTCCATACTTTGCCCAAGATTTGATGGCCCAAACCGGCGTTCAAAGTCACCTCAAGAAATTCCAGCGTTAAACGCCGGAACTGGCACCTAAATGGGAGTTAAACGCCCAAACTGGCATAAAAGCTGGCGTTTAACTCCAAGAGGAGTCTCTACACGAAAAATGCTTCATTGCTCAGCCCAAGCACACACCAAGTGGGCCCGGAAGTGGATTTTTATGTCATTTACTCATCTCTGTACACCCTAGGCTACTAGTTTTCTATATATAGGACCTTTTACTATTGTATTTTTATCTTGGTTCTTCTGGTTCCCTCTCTGGGGCCGAAACCAATGATCACTCTTGTTCTTATGTATTTTCAACGGTGGAGTTTCTACACACCATAGATTAAGGTGTGGAGCTCTGCTGTACCTCGAGTATTAATGCAATTACTATTGTTCTTCCATTCAATTCCGCTTGTTCTTGTTCTAAGATATCACTTGTTCTTCAACTTGATGAATGTGATGATCCGTGACACTCATCATCATTCTCACTCATGAACAAGGTGACTGACAACCACTTTTGTTCTACAAGCAACCAAGGCTCTAGTGAATATCTCTTGGATTCTTTAATCGGAATCTTCGTGGTATAGGCAGGACCTGATAGCGGCATTTAAGAGAATCCGGAAGGTCTAAACCTTGTCTGTGGTATTCTGAGTAGGATTCAATGATTGAATGACTGTGACGTGCTTCAAACTCCTGAGGGCGGGGCGTTAGTGACAGACGCAAAAGAATCACTGGATTCTATTCCGGCCTGATTGAGAACCGACAGATGAATTCCGCTATGCTGTGTCAGAGCATATGCAATCGCTTTCTGGTGCGCGAAATTGTGAACAATACTTTTTCACAACTCTCATAATCCCTGGTCATGAACTCCAAAAACTTGGTAGTTCAATTCCATGGCATTACACAACTTCGCACAACTAACCAGCAAGTGCACTGGGTCGTCCAAGTAATACCTTACGTGAGTAAGGGTCGATCCCACGGAGATTGTTAGCATTGAAGCAAGCTATGGTCATCTTGTAAATCTTAGTCAGGCAAACTCAAATGTATATGATGATGAACGAAAATAATATAAAGATAAGGATAGTGATACTTATGTATATCATTGGTGTAAGAGCTTCAGACAAGCGTATGAAGATGCCTTCCCTTCCGTCTCTCTGCTTTCCTACTGCCTTCATCCAATCCTTCTTACTCCTTTCCATGGCAAGCTCGTGTAGGGTCTCACTGTTGTCAGCAGCTACCTCCCATCCGTGCAGTGAAAGCTAATGCACGCACTCTGTCACAGTACTGCCAATCACCGGTTTGGTTCCCTCCCCTACCGGAATAGAATCACTCTTTTGCGTCTGTCACTAACGCCCAGTAGGTTACAGGTTTGAAGCACGTCACAGTCATTCAGTCATTGAATCCTACTCAGAATACCACAGACAAGGTTAGACCTTCCGGATTCTCTTGAATGCCGCCATCAGGTCCTGCCTATACCACGAAGATTCCTTTTAAAGAATCCAAGAGATATTCACTAAGCCTCAGATGCTTGTAGAACAAGAATGGTTGTCAGTCACCTTGTTCATGGGTGAGAATGGTGATGGGCGTCAATCATCACCTTCATCATGTTGAAGAACAAGTGATATCTTGGACAAAGAACAAGCGGAGTTGAATGGAAGAACAATAGTAATTGCATTAATACTCGAGGTACAGCAGAGCTCCACACCTTAATCTATGGTGTGTAGAAACTCCACCGTTGAAAATACATAAGCATAAGGTCTAGGCATGGCCGAATGGCCAGCCTCCCAATGGTCTAAGATAGCATAAGAACAAAGATAGCTATCCCAAAAGTCTCTAAAAGCCCCTTAATACAATAGTAAAAGGTCCTACTTATAGAAAACTAGTACATAGATGAGTAAATGACATAAAAATCCACTTCCGGGCCCACTTGGTGTGTGCTTGGGCTGAGCAATGAAGCAATTTCGTGTAGAGACTCTCCTTGGAGTTAAACGCCAGCTTTAGTGCCAGTTTGGGCGTTTAACTCCCAATTAGGTGCCAGTTCCGGCGTTTAACGCTGGAATTTCTTGAGGTGACTTTGAACGCCGGTTTGGGCCATCAAATCTTGGGCAAAGTATGGACTATTATATATTGCTGGAAAGCCCAGGATGTCTACCTTCCAACGCCCTTGAGAGCGCGCCAATTGGGCTTCTGTAGCTCCAGAAAATCCACTTCGAGTGCAGGGAGGTCAGAATCCAACAGCATCTGCAGTCCTTTTGAGTCTCTGAATCAGATTTTTGCTCAGGTCCCTCAATTTCAGCCAGAAAATACCTGAAATCACAGAAAAACACACAAACTCATAGTAAAGTCCAGAAAAGTGAATTTTAACTAAAAACTAATAAAAATATACTAAAAACTAACTAGATCATACTAAAAATATACTAAAAACAATGCCAAAAAGCATACAAATTATCCGCTCATCACAACACCAAACTTAAATTGTTGCTTGTCCCCAAGCAACTGAAAGTCAAATAAGATAAAAAGAAGAGAATATGCAATGAACTCCAAAAACATCTATGAAGATCAGTATCAATTAGATGAGCGGGGCTTTCAACTTTTTGCCTCTGAACAGTTTTGGCATCTCACTTTATCCCTTGTAATTCAGAATGATTGGCTTCTTTAGGAACTCAGAATCCAGATAATGTTAATGATTCTCCTAGTAAGGTATGATGATTCTTGAACATAGCTATTTCTTGAGTCTTGGCCGTGGCCCAAAGCACTCTGTCTTCCAGTATTACCACCGGATACATACATGCCACAGACACATAATTGGGTGAACCTTTTCAGATTGTGACTCAGCTTTGCTAAAGTCCCCAATTAGAGGTGTCCAGGGTTCTTAAGCACACTCTTATTGCCTTGGATCACAACTTTATTTCTTTCTTTTTCTTTCTCTTTTTTTTTTCGGTTTTTTTTGTTTTTTTTTTGTTTTTTTTTTCGTTTGCTTTTTCTCTTTTTTTTTTTTTTTGCTTTTTCTTGCTTCAAGAATCATTTTTAATGATTTTTCAGATCCTCAGTAACATGTCTCCTTTTTCATCATTCTTTCAAGAGCCAACATTCATGAACCACAAATTCAAAAGACATATGCACTGTTCAAGCATACATTCAGAGAACAAAAGTGTTGCCACCACATCAAAATAATTAAACTATTATAAAATTCAGAATTCATGCAACTCTTTCCTTTTCAATTAAGCACGTTTTTATTTAAGAGAGGTGATGGATTCATAGGACATTCATAACTTTAAGGCATAGACACTAAGACACTGATGATCACAAGACACAAACATGGATAAACATAAGCACAAAAATTCGAAAAACAGAAGAATAAAGAACAAGGAAATCAAGGAACGGGTCCACCTTAGTGATGGCGGCTCTTCCTTCCTCTTGAAGGTCCTATGGAGTGCTTGAGCTCCTCAATGTCTCTTCCTTGTCTTTGTTGCTCCTCCCTCATGAT
Source organism: Arachis stenosperma (assembly GCF_014773155.1). Taxonomy (NCBI): domain Eukaryota; kingdom Viridiplantae; phylum Streptophyta; class Magnoliopsida; order Fabales; family Fabaceae; genus Arachis; species Arachis stenosperma. The sequence continues at coordinate 99,174,498 of NC_080381.1, forward strand.
TCTTTGGTCTTCTCTAATTTCATGAAGGATGATGGAGTGTTCTTGATGCTCCACCCTTAGTTGTCCCATGTTGGAACTCAACTCTCCTAGGGAGGTGTTTATTTGCTCCCAATAATTTTGTGGAGGAAAGTGCATCCCTTGAGGAATCTCAGGGATCTCATGGTGAGAGGGGTCTCTTGTGTACTCCATCCTTTTCTTGGTGATGGGCTTGTCCTCATCAATGGGGGTATCTCCTTCTATGTCAACTCCAACTGAATAACAGAGGTGACAGATGAGATGAGGGAAGGCTAACCTTGCCAAAGTGGAGGTCTTGTCCGCCACTTTGTAGAGTTCTTGGGCTATAACCTCATGAACTTCCACTTCTTCTCCAATCATGATGCTATGGATCATGATGGCCCGGTCTATGGTAACTTCGGAACGGTTGCTAGTGGGAATGATTGAGCGTTGTATGAACTCTAACCATCCTCTAGCCACGGGCTTGAGGTCATGCCTTCTCAATTGAACCGGCTTTCCTCTTGAATCTTGCTTCCATTGTGCGCCCTCTTCACATATGACTGTGAGGACTTGGTCCAACCTTTGATCAAAGTTGACCCTTCTAGTGTAAGGATGCTCATCTCCTTGCATCATAGGCAAGTTGAACGCCACCCTCACACTCTCCGGACTAAAATCCAAGTATTTCCCCCGAACCATAGTGAGATAATTCTTGGGATTCGGGTTCACACTTTGGTCATGGTTCTTGGTGATCCATGCATTAGCATAGAACTCTTGAACCATCAAGATTCCGACTTGTTGAATGGGGTTGGTGAGTACTTCCCAACCTCTTCTTCGGATCTCATGGCGGATCTCCGGATATTCACTCTTTTTGAGTGAAAAGGGAACCTCGGGGATCACCTTCTTCAAGGCCACAACTTCATAGAAGTGGTCTTGATGCACCCTTGAGAGGAATCTATCCATCTCCCATGACTCGGAGGTGGAAGCTTTTGCCTTCCCTTTCCTCTTTCTAGAGGTTTCTCCGGCCTTGGATGCCATAAATGGTTATGGAAAACGAAAAAGCAACGCTTTTACCACACCAAACTTAAAATGTTTGCTCGTCCTCGAGCAAAAGAAGAAAGAAGAGAGTAGAAGAAGAAGAAATGAGGAAGAGGGAGAAGATGGTGTGTTCGGCCAAGAAGGGAAAGAAGGGGTGTTTAGGTTGTGTGAAAATGAAGGGTTGAAGAAGGGTATATATAGGAGAGAGGGGGGGTAATGGTTCGGCCATTGAGGGTGGGTTTGGGAGGGAAAGTGGTTTGAATTTGAAGGGTGAGGTTGGTGGGGATTTATGAAGGGTGGATGTGAGTGGTGAAGAGAAAGATGGGATTTGATAGGTGAAGGGTTTTTGGGGAAGAGGTATTGAGGTGATTGGTGAATGGGGGAAGAAGAGAGAGAGTGGTGGTGGGGTCCTGTGGGGTCCACAGATCCTGTGGTGTCAAGGAAAAGTCATCCCTGCACCAAATGTTGCTCAAAATCACGTTTTGAGCCATTTCTGGCGTTAAACGCCGGGCTGGTGCCCATTCCTGGCGTTTAACGCCAGGTTGTTGCCCTTTTCTGGCGTTTAACGCCAGTCTGGTGCCCCTTTCTGGCGTTAAATGCCCAGAATGGTGCCAGACTGGGCGTTAAACGCCCAACTGCTAGGCTTACTGGCGTTTAAACGCCAGCAGCTTCTTCCTCCAGGGTGTGCTATTTTTCTTCCTGTTTTTCATTCTGTTTTTGCTTTTTTCATTGTTTTTGTGACTTCTTATGATCATCAACCTACAAAAAAGATAAAATAACAAAGGGAAATAGTTAACTATAAAACATTGGGTTGCCTCCCAACAAGCGCTTCTTTAATGTCATTAGCTTGACAGAGGACTCTCATGGAGCCTCAGAAATACTCAGAACCGTGTTGGAACCTCCCAACACCAAACTTAGAGTTTGAATGTGGGGGTTCAACACCAAACTTAGAGTTTGGTTGTGGCCTCCCAACACCAAACTTAGAGTTTGACTGTGGGGGCTCTGCTTGGCTCTGTTTTGAGAGAAGCTCTTCATGCTTCCTCTCCATGATGATAGAGGGATGTCCTTGGGCCTTAAACACCAAGGATTCTCCATTCACTTGAATGATCAACTCTCCTCTATCAACATCAATCACAGCTTTTGCTGTGGCTAGGAAGGGTCTGCCAAGGATGATGGATTCATCCATGCACTTCCCAGTCTCTAGGACTATGAAATCAGTAGGGATGTAATGATCTTCAATCTTCACCAAAACATTCTCTACAAGTCCATGAGCTTGTTTTCTTGAATTGTCTGCCATCTCTAATGAGATTCTTGCAGCTTGCACCTCAAAGATTCCTAATTTCTCCATTACAGAGAGGGGCATGAGGTTTACACTTGACCCTAAGTCACACAAGGCCTTCTTGAAGGTCATGGTGCCTATGGTACAAGGTATAGAAAACTTCCCAGGATCCTGCCTCTTTTGAGGCAGTTTCTGCCTAGACAAGTCATCCAGTTCTTTGGTGAGCAAGGGAGGTTCATCCTCCCAAGTCTCATTTCCAAATAACTTGTCATTTAGTTTCATGATTGCTCCAAGGTATTTAGCAACTTGCTCTTCAGTGACATACTCATCCTCTTCAGAGGAAGAATACTCATCAGAGCTCATGAATGGCAGAAGTAAGTCCAATGGAATCTCTATGGTCTCAATTTGAGCCTCAGATTCCCATGGTTCCTCATTGGGGAACTCAGAGGAGGTTAGTGCACGCCCACTGAGGTCTTCCTCAGTGGCGTCCTCCTCCTCTCTTTCTTCTCCATATTCGGCCATGTCTATGGCTTTGCACTCTCCCTTTGGATTTTCTTCTGTATTACTTGGGAGAGTGCTAGGAGGGAGTTCAGTAACTTTCTTGCTCAGCTGACCCACTTGTCCTTCCAAATTTCTGATGGAGGACCTTGTTTCATTCATGAAACTTTGAGTGGTCTTTATTAGATCAGAGACCATTGTTGCTAAATCAGAAGTATTCTGCTTAGAACTCTCTGTCTGTTGCTGAGAAGATGATGGAAAAGGCTTGCCATTGCTAAACCTGTTTCTTCCACCATTATTGTTATTGAAACCTTGTTGAGGTCTCTCTTGATTCTTCCATGAGAGGTTTGGGTGATTTCTCCATGAAGAATTATAGGTGTTTCCATAGGGTTCTCCTAGGTAATTCACCTCTTCCATGGAAGGGTTCTCAGGATCATAAGCTTCTTCCTCAGATGAAGCATCCTTAGTACTGTTTGGTGCATTTTGCATTCCAGACAGACTTTGAGAAATCAAATTGACTTGTTGAGTCAATATCTTGTTCTGAGCCAATATGGCATTCAGAGTATCAATCTCAAGAACTCCTTTCTTCTGACTAGTCCCATTGTTCACAGGATTCCTTTCAGAAGTGTACATGAATTGGTTATTTGCAACCATTTCAATCAATTCTTGAGCTTCTGCAGGCGTCTTCTTCAGATGAAGAGATCCTCCTGCAGAGCTATCCAAAGACATCTTGGATAGTTCAGAGAGACCATCATAAAAAATACCTATGATGCTCCATTCAGAAAGCATGTCTGAGGGACATCTTCTGATTAATTGTTTGTATCTTTCCCAAGCTTCATAGAGGGATTCTCCATCCTTCTGTCTGAAGGTTTGGACTTCCACTCTAAGCTTACTCCATCTTTGTGGTGGAAAGAACTTTGCCAAGAAGGCACTGACTAGCTTTTCCCAAGAGTCCAGGCTTTCTTTAGGTTGAGAATCCAACCATATTCTAGCTCTGTCTCTTACAGCAAAAGGGAATAGCATCAGTCTGTAGACCTCAGGGTTAACCCCATTAGTCTTGACTGTGTCACAGATTTGCAAGAATTCAGCTAAGAACTGATGAGGATCTTCCATTGGAAGTCCATGGAACTTGCAATTCTGTTGCATTAGAGAAACTAATTGAGGCTTAAGCTCAAAGTTGTTTGCTCCAATGGCAGGGATAGAGATGCTTCTCCCATAGAAATCAGGAGTAGGTGCAGTAAAGTCACCCAGCACCTTCCTTGCATTGTTGGCATTGTTGTTGTTTTCGGCTGCCATGGGTTCTTCTTCCTTGAAGAATTCGGTCAGGTCCTCAACAGAGAGTTGTGCTCTAGCTTCTCTTAGCTTTCGCTTCAAGGTTCTCTCAGGCTCAGGATCAGCTTCAACAAGAATGCCTTTGTCTCTGCTCCTGCTCATATGAAAGAGAAGAGAAAAAGAAACTGTGGAATCCTCTATGTCACAGTATAGAGATTCCTTGAAGTGTCAGAGGAAAATAGAAATAGTAAGAAGAAGGAGAAGAAGAATTCGAACTTTAGTTAGATAAGGTTCGAATTGTGCATTTAGAAGGAGTGGTACTCCATAAATAGAAGGATGTGGGAAGGAGGGAAGAAGATTTTCGAAAATTCAATTAAAAGATTTTGAAAACATTTTGAAAATTTGATTGATAATTTTCGAAAATTCATAGTGAAAAAGAAATCAAGTGATTTTTGGAAAAGATTTTGAAATTAGAAATTAAAAAGATTTGATTGAAAACTATTTTGGAAAAGATGTGGTTAAGAAGATATGATTGGTTTAAAAAAAATGTGATTGAGAAAATATGATTTGAAAACAATTTTAAAAGATATGATTTGAAAACAATTTGAAAAGATGTGATTTTAAAAATTAATGACTTGCCTAACAAGAAAAGATATGATTCAAACATAAAACCTTTCTTAATAGAAAAGGCAAAAAATGTTCAATCAAATCATTAATTGTTAGTAAGTATCTTTGAAAAAGGAAAGAAATTGATTTTGAAAACATTTGATTGAAAAGATATGATTTGAAAAAGATTTGGTTTTGAAAAACTTTGAAAACTTGAAAAAAATTGATTTTGAAAACAAAATCTTCCTCCTAGCACCATCCTGGCGTTAAACGCCCAGAATGGTATACATTCTGGCGTTTAACGCCCAAAATGCACCCTTTTTGGGCGTTAAACGCCCAACCAGGTACCCTGGCTGGCGTTTAAACGCCAGTCTGCCTTCTTCACTGGGCATTTTTGAATGCTCAGCTTTTTCTGTATAATTCCTCTGCAGTGTGTTCTGAATCTTCAATTCTTTGTATCATTGACTTGAAAAGACACAAATTAAAAATATTTTTGGATTTTTTAATAATCAAAATGCAACAGGAATCAATTAACAATGCATGCAAGACATCAAACTTAGCAGTTTGTGTGCTACTGACACTATATGAGACGCATGAACACTCAAGTCAATAGAATTTAAAGATCAAAACAAGAAATATATGCATGGATTCGAAAAATGTAACAAAAACATGCATTTGACACCAAACTTAAGATGAGACACTAGACTAAAGCAAGAAACATCAAATATTTTTGGTTTTTTTATGATTTTGTAAATTTTTTTGTATTTTTCGAAAATTAAGTGGGAAAAGGTATCAAAATTCTTAATGAGAATTCCAGGAATCAGTGCAATGCTAGTCTAAGACTCCGGTCCAGGAGTTAGACATGGCTTCACAGCCAGCCAAGCTTTCAAGGAAAGCTTCGGTCCAAAACACTAGACATGACCAAAGGTCAGCCAAGCCTTAGCAGATCACTGCTCCAAAAGCAAAATTGATGAAAATCAACACGCTCTTGTGGTGATAAGTTGAAACCTCGGTCCAATCAGATTAGACATGGCTTCTCAGCCAGCCAGATTTCAACAAATCATCATGAAATTCTAGAATTCATCTTCAAGAATTTCGAAAAAAAATAAATACCTAATCTAAGCAACAAGATGAACCGTCAGTTGTCCAAACTAGAACAATCCCAGGCATTGTTACCAAAAGCTTGCTCAAAACTTGAACAATCCCCGGCAACGGCGCCAAAAACTTGGTGCGCGAAATTGTGAACAATACTTTTTCACAACTCTCATAATCCCTGGTCATGAACTCCAAAAACTTGGTAGTTCAATTCCATGGCATTACACAACTTCGCACAACTAACCAGCAAGTGCACTGGGTCGTCCAAGTAATACCTTACGTGAGTAAGGGTCGATCCCACGGAGATTGTTAGCATTGAAGCAAGCTATGGTCATCTTGTAAATCTTAGTCAGGCAAACTCAAATGTATATGATGATGAACGAAAAAATATAAAGATAAGGATAGTGATACTTATGTATATCATTGGTGTAAGAGCTTCAGACAAGCGTATGAAGATGCCTTCCCTTCCGTCTCTCTGCTTTCCTACTGCCTTCATCCAATCCTTCTTACTCCTTTCCATGGCAAGCTCGTGTAGGGTCTCACTGTTGTCAGCAGCTACCTCCCATCCGCGCAGTGAAAGCTAATGCAGGCACTCTGTCACAGTACTGCCAATCACCGGTTTGGTTCCCTCCCCTACCGGAATAGAATCACTCTTTTGCGTCTGTCACTAACGCCCAGTAGGTTACAGGTTTGAAGCACGTCACAGTCATTCAGTCATTGAATCCTACTCAGAATACCACAGACAAGGTTAGACCTTCCGGATTCTCTTGAATGCCGCCATCAGGTCCTGCCTATACCACGAAGATTCCTTTTAAAGAATCCAAGAGATATTCACTAAGCCTCAGATGCTTGTAGAACAAGAATGGTTGTCAGTCACCTTGTTCATGGGTGAGAATGGTGATGGGCGTCAATCATCACCTTCATCATGTTGAAGAACAAATGATATCTTGGACAAAGAACAAGCGGAGTTGAATGGAAGAACAATAGTAATTGCATTAATACTCGAGGTACAGCAGAGCTCCACACCTTAATCTATGGTGTGTAGAAACTCCACCGTTGAAAATACATAAGCATAAGGTCTAGGCATGGCCGAATGGCCAGCCTCCCAATGGTCTAAGATAGCATAAGAACAAAGATAGCTATCCCAAAAGTCTCTAAAAGCCCCTTAATACAATAGTAAAAGGTCCTACTTATAGAAAACTAGTACATAGATGAGTAAATGACATAAAAATCCACTTCCGGGCCCACTTGGTGTGTGCTTGGGCTGAGCAATGAAGAAATTTCGTGTAGAGACTCTCCTTGGAGTTAAACGCCAGCTTTAGTGCCAGTTTGGGCGTTTAACTCCCAATTAGGTGCCAGTTCCGACGTTTAACGCTGGAATTTCTTGAGGTGACTTTGAACGCCGGTTTGGGCCATCAAATCTTGGGCAAAGTATGGACTATTATATATTGCTGGAAAGCCCAGGATGTCTACTTTCCAACGCCGTTGAGAGCGCGCCAATTGGGCTTCTGTAGCTCCAGAAAATCCACTTCGAGTGCAGGGAGGTCAGAATCCAACAGCATCTGCAGTCCTTTTGAGTCTCTGAATCAGATTTTTGCTCAGGTCCCTCAATTTCAGCCAGAAAATACCTGAAATCACAGAAAAACACACAAACTCATAGTAAAGTCCAGAAAAGTGAATTTTAACTAAAAACTAATAAAAATATACTAAAAACTAACTAGATCATACTAAAAATATACTAAAAACAATGCCAAAAAGCATACAAATTATCCGCTCATCACTTTCACTGAGAGGATGGGAGGTAGCCATTGACAACGGTGAAACCCTACACGAGCTTGCCATGGAAAGGAGTAAGAAGGATTGGATGAAGACAGTAGAAAAGCAGAGAGACGGAAGGGAAGGCATCTTCATACGCTTGTCTGAAGCTCTCACCAATGATATACATAAGTATCTCTATCTTTATCTTTATGCTTTATTCGTTTATCACTATACCCATTTGAGTCTGCCTGACTGAGATTTACAAGGTGACCATAGCTTGCTTCATACCAACAATCTCCGTGGGATCGACCCTTACTCACGTAAGGTATTACTTGGACGACCCAGTGCACTTGCTGGTTAGTTGTGTGAAGTTGTAGTGATCACAATTTCGCGCACCAAGTTTTTGGCGCCGTTGCCGGGGATTGTTTGTGTATGGACAACTGACGGTTCATCTTGTTGCTTAGATTAGGTATTTTTCTTCAGAGTTATTAAGAATGAATTCTAGTGTTTCAAGGTGATGTTCTTATCATCACCAAAGCTGATTGATCTTCATCAATTTAGCTCCTGAATGCAATGTCCTGCTGAAGCTTTGCCGGCCATGTCTAATTCCTTTAGACTAAAGCTTTAGACTAACATTGCATGATTCCTGGAATTCTCATTAAGAATTTTGATACCTTTATTTTTATTTTCACTTAATTTTCGAAAAAGCACAAAAAAATTATAAAATCATAAAATCCAAAAATATTTCTTGTTTGAGTCTAGAGTCTCATCTTAAGTTTAGTATCAATTGCATGTTTCTGTTCTTCTTGCATTTTTCGAATTTAGGCATGTGTCCTCATTGATCTTCAAGTTGTTCTTGATGATTTCCTTGTTTTGATCTTTGAATTCTATTGACTTGAGTGTTTTGTTGTTTCTCATATGCATTCTTATTTGGTTAGTGTCAATAGTATACAAACTGCTAAGTTTGGTGTCTTGCATGCATTGTTATTTGATTATTCCTCATTAAAAATCCAAAAATATTTTTAATTTGTGTCTTTTCAAGTCAATAATACAGAGAATTGAAGATTCAGAACATACTGCAGAGGAATCACACAGAAAAAGCTGGGCATTCAAAAATGCCCAGTGAAGAAGGACAGACTGGCGTTTAAACGCCAGCCAGGGTGCCTGGTTGGGCGTTTAACGCCCAAAAGGGTAGTAGTTTGGGCGTTAAACGCCAGAATGTGCACCATTCTGGGGGTTTAACGCCAGGATGGCACAAGGGGGAAGATTTTGTTTTCAAAATCAATTTTTTTCAAGTTTTCAAAGTTTTTCAAAATCAAATCTTTTTCAAATCATATCTTTTCAATCAAATGTTTTCAAAATCAATTTCTTTCCTTTTTCAAAGATACTTACTAACAATTAATGATTTGATTGAACATTTTTTGCCTTTTCTGTTGAGAAAGGTTTTATGTTTGAATCATATCTTTTCTTGTTAGGCAAGTCATTAATTTTTAAAATCATATCTTTTCAAATTGTTTTCAAATCATATCTTTTAAAATTGTTTTCAAATCATATTTTCTCAATCACATTTTTTTTTAACCAATCATATCTTCTTAACCACATCTTTTTCAAAATAGTTTTCAATCAAATCTTTTTGATTTCTAATTTCAAAATCTTTTTCAAAAATCATTTTACTTCTCTCCCACTTTCATTTTCGAAAATTAAGTAATGTTTTTTTTCAAAAATTTTTTCAAAATCTTCTACTTAATTTTCGAAAATTACTTCCCTTCTCCTCACATCCTTCTGTTTATGGACTAACACTATTCCTTAATGCAAAAATTCGAACTTTATCTCCTTTGATAAGTTCGAATTTTCCACTTCTGTCTTCTACTCTTCTTTTCCTCTGACACTTCAAGGAATCCCTATACTGTGACATAGAGGATTCCACATTTTCTTGTTCCCTTCTCTTTCTTATGAGCAGGAGCAAAGACAAAAGCATTCTTGTTGAGCCTGATCCTGAACCTGAAAGGACCTTGAAGAGAAAGCTAAAGAGAAGCTAAAGCACAAATCTCTTTAAAAGGACTTGACCGAATTCTTCAAAGAAGAAGAACACATGGCAGCCGAAAACAACAACAATGCAAATAATGCAAGGAAGGTGCTGGGTGACTTTACTGCACCTACTCCCGACTTCTATGGGAGAAGCATCTCTATCCCTGCCATTAGAGCAAACAACTTTGAGCTTAAGCCTCAATTAGTTTCTCTAATGCAACAGAATTGCAAGTTCCATGGACTTCCATTGGAAGATCCTCATCAGTTCTTAGCTGAGTTCTTACAAATCTGTGACAAAGTCAAGACTAATGGGGTTGACCCTGAGGTCTACAGACTTATGCTATTCCCTTTTGCTGTAAGAGACAGAGCTAGAACATGGTTGGATTCACAACCTAAAGAAAGCCTGGACTCATGGGAAAAGCTAGTCAATGCCTTCTTGGCAAAGTTCTTTCCACCTCAAAAATGGAGTAAGCTTAGAGTGGAAGTCCAAACCTTCAGACAAAAGGATGGAGAATCCCTCTATGAAGCTTGGGAAAGATACAAACAATTAATCAGAAAATGTCCCTCAGACTTGCTTTCTGAATGGAGCATCATAGGTATTTTCTATGATGGTCTCTCTGAACTATCCAAGATGTCTTTGGATAGCTCTGCTGGAGGATCTCTTCATCTGAAGAAGACGCCTACAGAAGCTCAAGAGCTGATTGAAATGGTTGCAAATAACCAATTCATGCACACTTCTGAAAGGAATCCTGTGAACAATGGGACTAGTCAGAAGAAAGGAGTTCTTGAGATTGACACTCTGAATGCCATATTGGCTCAGAACAAGATATTGACCCAACAAGTCAATTTGATTTCTCAAAGTCTGTCTGGAATGCAAAATGCACCAAGCAGTACTAAGGATGCTTCATCTGAAGAAGAAGCTTATGATCCTGAGAACCCTTCAATGGAAGAGGTGAATTACCTAGGAGAACCCTATGGAAACACCTATAATTCTTCATGGAGAAATCACCCAAATTTCTCATGGAAGAATCAAGAGAGACCTCAACAAGGTTTCAATAACAATAATGGTGGAAGAAACAGGTTTAGCAATGGCAAGCCTTTTCCATCATCTTCTCAGCAACAGACAGAGAGTTCTAAGCAGAATACTTCTGACTTAGCAACAATGGTCTCTGATCTAATCAAAACCACTCAAAGTTTCATGAATGAAACAAGGTCCTCCATCAGAAATTTGGAAGGACAAGTGGGACAGCTGAGCAAGAAAGTTACTGAACTCCCTCCTAGTACTCTCCCAAGTAATACAGAAGAAAATCCAAAAGGAGAGTGCAAAGCCATAACCATGGCCGAATATGGAGAGGAAAGAGAGGAGGAGGACGCCACTGAGGAAGACCTCAATGGGCGTGCACCAACCTCCTCTGAGTTCCCCAATGAGGAACCATGGGAATCTGAGGCTCAAAATGAGACCATAGAGATTCCATTGGACTTACTTCTGCCTTTCATGAGCTCTGATGAGTATTCTTCCTCTGAAGAGGATGAGTATGTCACTGAAGAGCAAGTTGCTAAATACCTTGGAGCAATCATGAAGTTAAATGACAAGTTATTTGGAAATGAGACTTGGGAAAATGAACCTCCCTTGCTCACCAAAGAACTGGATGACTTGTATAGGCAGAAATTACCTCAAAAGAGACAAGATCCTGGGAAGTTTTCACTACCTTGTACCATAGGCACCATGACCTTCAAGAAGGCTCTGTGTGACTTAGGGTCAAGTGTAAACCTCATGCCTCTCTCTGTAATGGAGAAGCTAGGGATCTTTGAGGTACAAGCTGCAAGAATCTCACTAGAGATGACAGACAACTCAAGAAAACAAGCTCATGGACTTGTAGAGAATGTTTTGGTAAAAGTTGAAGACCATTACATCCCTACTGATTTCATAGTCCTAGAGACTGGAAAGTGCATGGATGAATCCATCATCCTTGGCAGACCCTTCCTAGCAACAGCAAAGGCTGTGATTGATGTTGATAGAGGAGAGCTAATCACTCAAGTGAATGAAGAATCCTTGGTGTTTAAGGCTCAAGGATATCCCTCTGTCACCATGGAGAGGAAGCTTGAAGAGCTTCTCTCAAATCAGAGACAAACAGAGCCCCCACAGTCAAACTCTAAGTTTGGTGTTGGGAGGCCACAACCAAACTCTAAGTTTGGTGTTGAACCCCCACATTCAAACTCTAAGTTTGGTGTTGGGAGGTTCCAACATTGCTCTGAGTATCTGTGAGGCTCCATGAGAGCCCTCTGTCAAGCTACTGACATTAAAGAAGCGCTTGTTGGGAGGCAACCCAATGATTATATTTTATATATTTCTCTTTATTATTTTATATTTTTTGTAGGTTGATGATCATAAGAAGTCACAAAATCCATTGAAAAAGCAAAAACAGAATGAAAAACAGGAAGAAAAACAGCACACCCTGGAGGAAGAACTCACTGGCGTTTAAACGCCAGTGAGGCTAGCAGTTGGGCGTTTAACGCCCAGTCTGGCACTATTCTGGGCGTTTAACGCCAGAAAGGGGCACCAGACTGGCGTTAAACGCCAGAAAAGGGCAAGAACCTGGCGTTAAACGCCAGAAATGGGCACCAGCCCGGCGTTTAACGCCAGAATTGGCTCAAAACGTGATTTTTGATGCCATTTGGTGCAGGGATGACTTTTCCTTGACACCTAAGGATCTGTGGACCCCACAGGATCCCCACAAACCCCTCACCTATCAAATCCCATCTCTCCCATTCACCACTCACCTCCATAAAACCCCACTTACCTCACCATCCAAATTCAAACCACTACTTCTTCCCCTTTTGGCCGAACCACAAAGCCATCTCCCTCTCCTCTATTTCTTCTTCTTCTACTCTCTTCTTTCTTCTTTTGCTCGAGGACGAGCAAACCTTTTAAGTTTGGTGTGGTAAAAGCATTGCTTTTTGTTTTTCCATAACCATTTATGGCATCCAAAGCCGGTTCAACTGAGAAGGCATGACCTCAAGCCCATCACTAAGAAGAAGATGGAGCAAACAAGAGACCCCTCTCATCATGAGATCCCTGAGATATCTCAAGGGATGCACTTTCCTCCACAAGACTATTGGGAACAACTGAACACCTCCCTAGGAGAATTGAGTTCCAACATGGGACAACTAAGGGTGGAGCACCAAGAACATTCCATTCTCCTCCATGAAATTAGAGAAGATCAAAGAATCATGAGGGAGGAGCAACAAAGACAAGAAAGAGACATTGAGGAGCTCAAGCACTCCATAGGATCTTCAAGAAGAAGAAAGAGCCGCCATCACTAAGGTGGACCCGTTCTTTAATCTCCTTGATCTTTATTCTTCTGTTTTTCGAAAATTATGCTTTATGTTTATCCATGTTTGTGTCTTATGATCATTAGTGTCTTAGTGTCTATGCCTTAAAGCTATGAATATGAATCCATCACCTTTCTTAAATGAAAACTGTTTTTATCACAAAAGAACAAGAAGTACAGGATTTCAAATTCATCTTTAAAACTAGCTTAATTAGTTTGATGTGGTGACAATACTTTTTGTTTTCTGAATGTATGCTTAAACAGTGCATATGTCTTTTGAATTTGTTGTTCATGAATGTTAAAATTGTTGGCTCTTGAAAGAATGATGAAAAAGGAGACATGTTACTGAGGATCTGAAAAATCATAAAAATGATTCTTGAAGCAAGAAAAAGCAGTGAAAAAAAAAAGAAGGAGAAAAACGAAAAAAAAAAGAAGGGGAGAAAGAAAAAGAAAAGAAAAAGAAAAGAAATAAAGTTGTGATCCAAGGCAAAAAGAGTGTGCTTAAGAACCCTGGACACCTCTAATTGGGGACTTTAGCAAAGCTGAGTCACAATCTGAAAAGGTTCACCCAATTATGTGTCTGTGGCATGTATGTATCCGGTGGTAATACTGGAAGACAGAGTGCTTTGGGCCACGGCCAAGACTCAATAAGTAGCTGTGTTCAAGAATCATCATACTTAACTAGGAGAATCAATAACACTATCTGGATTCGGAGTTCCTAAAGAAGCCAATCATTCTGAATTTCAAAGGATAAAGTGAGATGCCAAAACTGTTCGGAGGCAAAAAGCTACTAGTCCCGCTCATCTAATTTGGAGCTTAGTTTCATTGATAATTTGGAGTCTATAGTATATTCTCTTCTTTTTATCTTATTTGATTTTCAGTTGCTTGAGGACAAGCAACAATTTAAGTTTGGTGTTGTGATGAGCGGATAATTTGTACGCTTTTTGGCATTGTTTTTAGTATGTTTTTAGTAGTTTTAGTTGAGATTTTAGTATATTTTTATTAGTTTTTAGTTAAAATTCACTTTTCTGGACTTTACTATGAGTTTGTGTGTTTTTCTGTGATTTCAGGTATTTTCTGGCTGAAATTGAGGGATCTGAGCAAAAATCTGATCCAGAGACTCAAAAGGACTGCAGATGCTGTTGGATTCTGACCTCCCTGCACTCGAAGTAGATTTTCTGGAGCTACAGAAGCCCAATTGGCGCGCTCTCAACGGCGTTGGAAAGTAGACATCCTGGGCTTTCCAGCAATATATGATAGTCCATACTTTGCCCAAGATTTGATGGCCCAAACCGGCGTTCAAAGTCACCTCAAGAAATTCCAGCGTTAAACGCCGGAACTGGCACCTAAATGGGAGTTAAACGCCCAAACTGGCATAAAAGCTGGCGTTTAACTCCAAGAGGAGTCTCTACACGAAAAATGCTTCATTGCTCAGCCCAAGCACACACCAAGTGGGCCCGGAAGTGGATTTTTATGTCATTTACTCATCTCTGTACACCCTAGGCTACTAGTTTTCTATATATAGGACCTTTTACTATTGTATTTTTATCTTGGTTCTTCTGGTTCCCTCTCTGGGGCCGAAACCAATGATCACTCTTGTTCTTATGTATTTTCAACGGTGGAGTTTCTACACACCATAGATTAAGGTGTGGAGCTCTGCTGTACCTCGAGTATTAATGCAATTACTATTGTTCTTCCATTCAATTCCACTTGCTCTTGTTCTAAGATATCACTTGTTCTTCAACTTGATGAATGTGATGATCCGTGACACTCATCATCATTCTCACTCATGAACAAGGTGACTGACAACCACTTTTGTTCTACAAGCAACCAAGGCTCTAGTGAATATCTCTTGGATTCTTTAATCAGAATCTTCGTGGTATAGGCAGGACCTGATGGCGGCAATCAAGAGAATCCGGAAGGTCTAAACCTTGTCTGTGGTATTCTGAGTAGGATTCAATGATTGAATGACTGTGACGTGCTTCAAACTCCTGAGGGCGGGGCGTTAGTGACAGACGCAAAAGAATCACTGGATTCTATTCCGGCCTGATTGAGAACCGACAGATGAATTCCACTATGCTGTGACAGAGCATATGCAATCGCTTTCACTGAGAGGATGGGAGGTAGCCATTGACAACGGTGAAACCCTACACGAGCTTGCCATGGAAAGGAGTAAGAAGGATTGGATGAAGACAGTAGAAAAGCAGAGAGACGAAAGGGAAGGCATCTTCATATGCTTGTCTGAAGCTCTCACCAATGATATACATAAGTATCTCTATCTTTATCTTTATGCTTTATTCGTTTATCACTATACCCATTTGAGTCTGCTTGACTGAGATTTACAAGGTGACCATAGCTTGCTTCATACCAACAATCTCTGTGGGATCGACCCTTACTCACGTAAGGTATTACTTGGACGACCCAGTGCACTTGCTGGTTAGTTGTGTGAAGTTGTAGTGATCACAATTTCGCACACCAAGTCTGTAGACCTCTGGATATACTCTATTGGTCTTGACAGCATCACAGATTTGCGAGAATTCTGACAGGAATTGGTGTGGATCTCCTAGTGGGAGTCCATGGAACTTGTAATTCTGTTGTTAAAGAGAGACTAACTGAGGCTTAAGCTCAAAGTTGTTAGCTCTAATGGATGGTATGGAGATACTTCTTCCATAGAAATCAGAAGTAGGTATGGTGTAGTCACCAAGAACCTTTCTTGCATTTCCTTCATTATTAGCATTGTTTGCCATGTCTTCAGTTTCTTGTTCGAAATTTTTTGAGAGGTTTCATCCAAAGTGTTACACTTTAGCTTGTTGTAAACGCCTCCTTAGAGTTTTCTCAGGTTCAGGATTAGGTTTAAAGAGAGGCTCTTTAAGTTTGTTCCTGCTCATAAACAAGAAAAAGAAAACAAGAGAGAAGAAGAATGGGAGCTCCATGTTCAAGAACAGAGGACTCCCTGTGAGATGTGAAGAACAAAGAAAACAAGGATGATGATAGAGAGAAGAGAGGAAGAATTCAGCTGTGAAGAGTAAAAGAATTCGAAAATTAAAAAGTAAAAAGAGAAAATATTTTTGTTTTTATTTTATTTATTAATTAAATTCGAAAGTTAAAGCTAATTAACCAAAAAGATGTGAAAATTAAATTATGAATTTTCGAAAAAGAAGAGAGAGAAAGAGAGAAGATATTTTCGAAAATTAGAAGAGAGAAGAATTAGTTAGGAAGTTTTGAAAAAGAAGAAAGGGAAAACAAGTAACTAATTAAGAAGTATTTGAAATTAAGATAAGATAGAAGATTAGGAAAGACTTGAAAAATATTTGAATTTAAAATCTGAAATTAGAAAAGATAAGATAAGAAATTGAAAAGATTTGAAAATTTTTTGAAAAATATAAGATTTGAAATTTGATTTTGGAAAAAGATTTGAATTTGAAATTTGAAATTTGAAATTTGAAATTTTGAAATTGAATTTTAAAATTTGAATTTGAAATGAGATAAGATAAGATTTTTGAATTTTAAAGAAAGAATAAAAGATAAGATAGTAATTTGAAAAAGATATGATTTTTGAAAAGATTTGAATTTGAAATTCAGAATTAAGATAAGATAAAATAATGATTTTGAACTTAAAATTTGAAATCTTTTTGATGATTTTCGAAAATTAAATGAAAGAAAAGATATTTTTTATCTTTTTGAATTAATGAAGAAAGAGAAAAATAACAAAAAGACACCAAACTTAAAATTTTTAGATTTAAGACACCTAAAATTCGAAAATTGCAAAGAAAAACACAAAGAGACACCAAACCTACAAATTTTAAGATCAAAATAAGAAGAAAAATAAGAACACTTTGAAGATCAAGAAGAACACCAAGAACAAAAGTTGAAGAATTCAAAGAAAAGAAGAACATGCAAAGGATACCAAACTTAAATATTTTGAAAA
Source organism: Arachis stenosperma (assembly GCF_014773155.1). Lineage (NCBI taxonomy): Eukaryota > Viridiplantae > Streptophyta > Magnoliopsida > Fabales > Fabaceae > Arachis > Arachis stenosperma. The sequence goes on from NC_080381.1 coordinate 99,191,323, forward strand.
CCAAAGACACAAATTTCGAAAACTTCAAAAGAAAAACACAAGAAGACACCAAACTTAAAGATTGACACAAGACTCAAACAAAAGACACTATTTTTGAAAATATTTAGAAAAAGGATTCAAGAAATTCGAAAAAGTCTCAAACAAGACAAGAACAATGGCTCAAACAAAAGATAAAGATTGATATAGAAAAGAAAAGGTTTTGATTTTTTCGAAAAAAAAGAAAATTAAAAGACTCAAATAAAATTAAAGATAATACCTAATCTAAGCAACAAGATAATCCGTTAGTTGTCTAAACTTGAACAATCCCCGGCAATGGCACCAAGAACTTGGTGCGCGGAATTAAACTTTGCACAACTGAACCAGCAAGTACATTGGGTCGTCCAAGTAATACCTGAGTGAGTCATGGTCGATCCCACGAGAATTGTGATTTGAAGCAAGCTATGGTTATCTTGTAGATCTTAATCATGCGGATAGAAAAGTGGGATGGTTGTTTAAAGTGCATAAAAGTAAAATAAAGAAAACGTTACTCAATTGATGGTGAAAGCAATGATAAGAAGATGGTTTAAGGCTTCGAAGATGCTTTATTCTTCTGGATCAATTCGATTTTACTATCTCCTCCAAATGTGAATGATTTCTCCTATGGCAGGCTGTATGTGATCAACACCTTTCTTCAGAGGTCGCTGATGCATGGGAATTTGCACAACACAAATCCCTTCGGCAAGTATACATAATTGTCAAGTAATAACTCACTTTTGAGTGAGGTCAATCCCACATGGATTGATGGATTAAGCAACTTTAGTTAGGTGATTTATCTAGTCAAGCTAATAGTTGATCATTTGAGTGAAATTGAATTAATAGAATGTAAATTGCTGGAAATTAAAGTGCTGAATGTAAATTGTAAAATGTAAATGGTAGAAAATTAAATGGCAAGAAAGTAAAAGAACTGAAAGTTAAATGGCAAGAAAGTAAAAAGAGCTGAAATTTAAAATAACAAGAAAGTAAAGGCAAGAATGAAAATGACAATAAAAGGTAAATTGCATGAAATGTGAATGGGATTTGGGAGCCAGGAATCCAAGAAAGCAAGAAACTCAAAGCAATTAAAGTGAAGAATAACAATGGGAGAGATTCATTGGGGACTGGAGATATCATAATCCATCATGAATCAATGGGTCTCAACTTCATTCTCAATCATATGAAGTAGATCTATGGCGGATTGTAATTAATTGAGTCCCAATTCCTTGGCAACTCAATTCTCTTAACACAATCAATTTGCCAATTCCTTGATCTAATTGTCATGAGAAGAGGTTAAGTGCGATTCTCTTATCCATGAGCCACACAAGTTCTCAAGATCTCAATTCAAACCCGAATTTTATTGATCAAGAGAGTTGTGAGAGAAAGAGCTTCAAACTAATTTCTATGATTCCCCCTCCGAGGCTCACATAGAAATTCAATTAATCTAAACCTTCTTCCGAAGTGAATAGATCAATTAAACACAGAAGTTATCTCTTAGCTACAACAAGTAGATTGAGAAGAAGAAGAATTTCATTCATTCATTAGAATTACAATAGAGCTCCTCCCCCTAATGATGTGGGGTTTAGTTCATCTTTGCTCAGAAAATTCAAAGAGAAAAGAAAAGTACATGAAAGTGAAACTAAGTACGAAAAGAAGAAAATAATTCAGGGTTTCCCAATTAGGGTCCCCTGTTTCCTAGCCTTCCTTTGTTGAGTTCAAAAACTCTCCTATATATACACTCCTCAAAGCAGTCTTCAAGTACTTGGATGTCGGCTTTGCCCTTAGTTGAAGCAAGTTAGGAGTGGCTCTTTCTGAAGTTAGACATGGCATTAACTCACTAACATTCTCATACTTGCATAAGGCACCTTGGAAATGACATTGGCACTAGCGTTAACAGCCCTGCTAACGTTACAACTCTCCTTCCAAACTGGCGTTAACACCACCATTAGTGCACTAACGGTGGCACTAATGTTGCTTCCAAAGTCCACCAGGGCATTGCCACTGGCGTTAGCACACTACCTGGGCCATTAACATTTTGGTTGTTGTGCATACGCACAATGCTCCGTGCGTACGCACACTAGCAAATTCTCCAGCTCCAACTTGTGAATTTGTCAAAGACGTTAGTGTGCTAACTTGAGGTATCGTTAGCACAGTAACGTTGGCACCTCTTTTTGTGTACTAACGTTGGTGAGCTAACTTGGGCCACCAATATTACCTGTTCCGAGGGTTACCTGAAACTATAGGTCGATCTCGGTCGAGATCTTCTGTGTTGGTCGGAGCTGATGTGTCTCGTGGGTATATAGTCGCCGGAGCTAGTGTGTTCGACTTGTAGCACTGAAAGTGCTGCTGATCCTTCGTCCCCGGAGGGTGGGGGGTACCTGCAAGGGACTCCGATGCTTAAGTTAGCAAGGGTATTAAGCAGGTATTGAGTAGAATCAGAGTATGAGTTATACCTGGGTGCTCCAGTGTATTTATAATGGTGAAATGTGGCCTTCTGTGGATAAGATAAGTTAGTTATCTTATCTTATCTTTATCTTATCTTTAAGTAAGGTCATCTTATCTTTTAAGGGAACCGCCCTTCTCTCTATAGGCTTGGGCTGCCTTGGGATTTGGGGCGTGTTCCTCTATTTTGGCCTTTCTTTGGGCTTTCCTGGGGACTTGACCGAGCTCTTTGGAAAGAAGTCGGGTTGTCCTGACCTGAAGAGGTCGGTCGCTTTGTCTGTCGAACATCCCGGGTCGGTCATCTTGACCCAGGTTATGAACAGTGCCCCTGCTTGAGCTCGGTCTTCTTTTTTGAGGTCGAGTCTTTGACTTCGGTCCTTCTTTGGTGAAGCCGAACTCAAGCATTTTGTTGATTCCTTTGTAGCTATTTTTGAATGTAGAACATTTCCTCTAAAAGACACGCGCTTTTATATCGGCGCTTTTTCGGGAACGTGCGAGGGTTTAATGCTTTCTTTAATTTCGAGCATTAATTGCCCCGTTTCTCCTAGGCTCTTTACTTTTGATTTTCAAAACCTAGAAACAGTTTCTCTCTTTTTACCTTCTCCGTAACTTCTTTTTTCAGTTCTCTCCACTCTCTGCTTTTTGTTCACACTTCTGCTTTCTTTGTGTTTGCGGCATCATTTTGGCGTTTCTAGAGCTTGGAATCTTGCGTTTCTTCCTGCGACATTACTCTTGTTCGCATTCTTTGTGAGAAGGCGTTCCCAGACTTCGTCTTCCCTCTTTGGTTTCTTTGAAGCTCGTTGCTCTTTTCAGGTTGGTACTAGCTTTCTTGCTTTTTTCGTAGCTTTGTCTTTAGTCTTTTGGTGAAGTTCTGGTTTTGCATGTTTGAAAGTTTGAATCTTTTCGTGGTCTTTGAATTTGCTTTAACATGCTTTTCCTATCTTTCTCTTATGGATTTTCTGGGATTTTTTTTTAAGGCCTTCTGGGGTTTTACTGTTGCTTCTTGGTTGTTTCCTGTCTGATACTAATAGAAAATCTGCATCTGTTCCTCACTTTTGGAGATTGCTTTTTGTCTGATCTTTGAAAAAAGGTTGCATCTCTAAATGGTCTCTACTTGGCGTGTTTGATGTTTGAGAATGCTTTTTGCTTGGTAGGCTTGTAATGATTTGCTGTGTTTTTCTTTGATGAAAAGTGTTTGTTGTTTTTGAATTCTTTTTGAGAAATGCTGGGATGCAAGCTGTAGAGTATTTCTGAAAACCTTGCTTTGTTACTGCCTCCAAAGGATGCCCCAGGACTTTGGTTTGAGTCTTGGGGTTTTCCGTTTCGTTGTTCCTCGTTTGAGAAGTATTGACCGAGTTGTTTTCTCCCTTTGTCCGAGATGTTTGTAGTAACCCCTATCTTCTTTTCTTCCTTGTAGGATTAGTTGGCCTCATGTCTTCTCGCAATAACATTGTAGATATGTCTTCCAGATTTCCCGAGGGGATATCCGATTGGCTGGACTCCCTTGTTTTGTTGTGTGTTTCTGTCGTGGATGCTGAATTTTGCATAGAGCTGAGGAAACGCCATAGGATTTGTGGTAACAATGCTCGTGAGGAGGATTACGAGCTTGTTGCTCCTGATTCTGATGATAGAGTTTGTTTTCCGACTTCCATTGAGAGGGAGCGTCCCTTCTTCTATGCCTATGAATACTTCTTCAGCCAGTTGAATGTTACTTTTCCTTTTTCTGCTTTTGAGACCGACCTATTGTGGTCGTGTAATATTGCTCCATCCCAGCTTCACCCTAATTCCTGGGGTTTCATTAAAATTTTCCAACTTCTCTGTCATGAACTAGATGTAACACCTTCCCAGACCCTTTTTCTTTACTTGTTTATTTCCACCAAGCCTGGCGGTTCTTCAAAAAAGAAAGCTACTTGGGTTTCTTTCCGGTCCGCCCAGGGCCATAAAGTGTTTGCGATGTATGATGAGTCCTTTAAGGACTTCAAGAACTACTTTTTTAAAGTTTGAGCTATTGAGGGGGCCCGCCCCTTTTTTCTTGATGAAAATGATGAGCCCTTGATGAGCGGATAATTTATACGCTTTTTGGCATTGTTTTTAGGTAGTTTTTAGTAAGTTCAAGCTACTTTTAGGGATGTTTTTATTGGTTTTTATGTTAAATTCACATTTCAGGACTTTACTATGAGTTTGTGTGCTTTTCTGTGATTTCAGGTAAATTCTGACTGAAATTGAGGGATTTGAGCAAAACTCTGAAAAAGGCTGACAAAAGGACTGCTGATGCTGTTGGAATCTGACCTCCCTGCACTCAAAATGGATTTTCTGGAGCTACAGAACTCCAAATGGCGCGCTCTCAACGGCGTTGGAAAGTAGACATCCAGGGCTTTCCAGCAATATATAATCGTCCATACTTTATTCGGAAATTGACGACGTAACTTGGCGTTGAACGCCAAGTACATGCTGCTGTCTGGAGTTAAACGCCAGAAAAACATCATGATCCGGAGTTGAACGCCCAAAACATGTCATAACTCGGAGTTCAACTCCAAGAGAAGCCTCAGCTCGTTTATAGATCAGGCTCAGCCCAAGCATACACCAAGTGGGCCCCGGAAGTGGATTTATGCATCAATTACTTACTCATGTAAACCCTAGTAGCTAGTCTAGTATATATAGGACCTCTTACTATTGTATTAGACATCTTTGGTCTCAGTTTTGTTTTATTCTTCATCCTAAGAGGCTATTGATCACGTTTTAGGGGGCTGGCCATTCGGCCATGCCTGAACCTTTTACTTATGTATTTTCAACGGTGGAGTTTCTGCACACCATAGATTAAGGGTGTGGAGCTCTGCTGTACCTCAAGTATTAATGCAATTCTATTTTATTCCATTCAATTCTATCTTATTCTTATTCCAAGATATTCATTCGTACCGAAGAACATGATGAATGTGATGATTATGTGACGCTCATTATCATTCTCACTCATGAACGCGTGTGATTGACAACCACTTCCGTTCTACATGCAACAGAGCTTGAATGTGTATCTCTTAGATTCCCCAACAGAATCTTCGTGGTATAAGCTAGATAGATGGCGGCATTTATGAGGATCCGGAAAGTCTCACCTTGTCTGTGGTATTCCGAGTAGGATCCTGGGAATCCGGAAAGTCTAACCTTGTCTGTGGTATTCCGAGTAGGATTCCGGTAATGAATGACTGTGACGTGCTTCAGACTCGCAAGTGCTGGGCGTTAGTGACAGACGCAAAAGAATCAAGGGATTCTATTCCAGTAGGCGCGGGAACCAACCAGTGATTAGCCGTGCTGTGACAGAGCGCGTGAGTGTAGTTTTCACTTCGAGGATGGGATGTAGCCTTCGGCCAGGTGATGCCTCCAGACGATTAGCCATGCGAGTGACAGCCGCAGAGGACCATTTTCCCGAGAGGATTGAAAGTAGCCATCGTCGAACGGTGAACCCCTATACACAGCTTGCCATGGAAAGGAGTAAGAAGGATTGAGTTGAAGCAGTAGGAAAGTAGGCGTCCTTGAGCCATACAGTCTCTCCATACGCTTATCTGAAATTCCCACCAATGAATCTGCATAAGTATTCTGTCCCTTTTATTATTTCTATTTTATTATTAATTTTCGAAACCATAATTCAATTTAATCTGCCTAACTGAGATTTACAAGGTGACCATAGCTTGCTTCATACCAACAATCTCTGTGGGATCGACCCTTACTTGCGTAAGGTTTATTACTTGGACGACCCAGTACACTTGCTGGTTAGTTGAACGGAGTTGTGTTCACTCGTGCCAATTTCAAATTCCATAATTTTACAAGGAGTGCAACCCAAAGAATAAGAATCACAATTTCGTCCACCAGCCCTTCTTCCCTCTAGAGTGGCAGAAGGATGTAAGAGTGTCTCGCTACACTTGGGAGATGCTTGATGATGCTGAATGGTAGACAAAATTGTGATCCTCAAATTTGGACTCTTTGTACTTGTATGAATTTTAATTCGAGATAATAATGGCTCTTGGCTATGTGTGGACACAACTCCGTTCAACTAACCAGCAAGTGTACTGCGTCATCCAAGTAATACCTTACGTGAGTAAGGGTCGATCCCACAGAGATTGTTGGTATGAAGCAAGCTATGGTCATCTTGTAAATCCCAGTCAGGTAGAGTCAAATGTAATTGGATTAGATATTTAAAAGATAAATAAAATAAAGGGATAGAAATACTTATGTAAATTAATAGTGGAAATTTCAGATAAGCGTATGGAGATACTGTGCCCTTTCTTTTTCTACTTTCCTACTTCTTCCTTCAATCCGTCTTACTTCTTTCCATGGCAAGCTGTATGTAGGGCATCACCATTGTCAATGGCTACATCCCATCCTCTCAGTGAAAAAGGTCCAAATGCTCTGTCACAGCACGGCTAATCATCTGTCGGTTCTCAATCAGGTTGGAATAGAATCCCTTGATTCTTTTGCGTCTGTCACTAACTCCCAGCCTTCAGGAGTTTGAAGCTCGTCACAATCATTCAATCCTGGAATCCTACTCGGAATACCACAGACAAGGTTAGACTTTCCGGATTCCCATGAATGCCGCCATCAATTCTAGCTTATACCATGAAGATTCTGATTAAGAAATCTAAGAGATATGCGCTCGGCCTAAGGTAGAACGGAAGTGGTTGTCAGTCACACGCGTTCATAGGTATGAATGATGATGAGTGTCACGGATCATCACATTCATCAAGTTGAAGTGCAACGAATATCTTAGAATAGGAATAAAGAGAATTGAATAGAAAATAGTAGTAACTGCATTAAAGCTTGAGGTACAGCAGAGCACCACACCCTTAATCTATGGTGTGTAGAAACTCCACCGTTAAAAATATATAAGTGAAAGGTTCAGGCATGGCCGAATGGCCAGCCCCCATGATCTGAGAACTAATCGTCCCAAGATGTCTAATATAATAGTAAACTATCCTATTTATACTAGACTTAGCTACTAGGGTTTACAGGAATAAGTAATTGATGTATAAATCCACTTCCAGGGCCCACTTGGTGTATGTTTGGGCTGAGCTTGGTCTATCCACGAGCTGAGGCTTCTTTTGGAGTTGAACGCCAAGTTGTAACGTGTTTTGAGCGTTCAACTCCGGGTCGTGACGTGTTTCTGGCGTTTGACTCCAGACAGCAACATGGAACTGGCGTTGAGCGCCAGTTTACATGGTCAATTCCCGAATAAAGTATGGAATATTATATATTGCTGGAAAGCTCTGAATGTCTACTTTCCAACGCCGTTGAGAGCGTGCCATTTGAAGTTCTGTAACTCCAGAAAATCCATTTCGAGTGCAGGGAGGTCAGATTCCAACAGCATCAGCAGTCCTTTGTCAGCCTCCTATCAGCGTTTTGCTCAAGTCCCTCAATTTCAGCCAGAAATTACCTGAAATCACAGAAAAACTCCCAAACTCATAGTAAAGTTCAGAAATGTGAATTTAACATAAAAACTAATGAAAACATCTCTAAAAGTAGCTTGAACTTACTAAAAACTACCTAAAAACAATGCCAAAAAGCGTATAAATTATCTGCTCATCACAACACCAAACTTAAATTGTTGCTTGTCCCCAAGCAACTGAAAATAAAATAGGATAAAAAGAAGAGAATATACTATAAATCCCAAAATATCAATGAATATTAATTCTAATTAGATGAGCGGGACTTGTAGCTTTTTGCTTCTGAACAGTTTTGGCATCTCACTTTTTCCTTTGAAGTTTAGAATGATTGGCTTCTCTAGGAACTTAGAATTTCGGATAGTGTTATTGACTTTCCTAGCTAAGTATGTTAATTCTTGAATACAGCTACTTATGAGTCTTGGTCGTGGCCCTAAGCACTTTATTTTCCAGTATTACCACCGGATACATAAATGCTACAGACACATGACTGGGTGAACCTTTTCAGATTGTGACTCAGCTTTGCTAGAGTCCCCAGTTAGAGGTGTCCAGAGCTCTTAAGCACACTCTTTTGCTTTGGATCACGACTTTAACCACTCAGTCTCAAGCTTTTTACTTGGACTTGCATGCCATAAGCACATGGTTAGGGACAGCTTTGATTTAGCCGCTTAGGCCTGGATTTTATTTCCTTGGGCCCTCCTATCCATTGATGCTCAAAGCTTTGGATCCTTTTTACCCTTGCCTTTTGATTTTAAGGGCTATTGGCTTTTTCTGCTTGCTTTTTCTTTTTCTTTCTATTTTTTTGCCACTTTTTTTTTCGCAAGACTTTGCTTTTTCACTGCTTTTTCTTGCTTCAAGATTCAGTTTTATGATTTTTCAAATCATCAATAACATTTCTCTTTGTTCATCATTCTTTCAAGAGCCAACAGTTTTAACGTTCATAAACGACAAGATCAAAATTATGCACTGTTTAATCATTTATTCAGAAAACAAAAAGTATTGTCACCACATCAATATAATTAAACTAGATTCAAGGATAAATTCGAAATTCATGTACTTCTTGTTCTTTTGAATTAAAAACATTTTTCATTTAAGAAAGGTGAAGGATTAATAGAATTATTCATAACTTTAAGACATAGTTACTAAACACTAATGATCATGAAGTAGAGACACAAAACATAAATGAACACAACATAAAAGCTGAAAAGCAGAAAGAAATAAGAACAAGGAATGAATCCACCTTAGTGGCGTCTTCTTCTTGAAGGACCAACAATGTCCTTAAGCTCTTCTATGTCCCTTCCTTGCCTTTGTTGCTCCTCCCTCATTGCTCTTTGATCTTCTCTTATTTCATGAAGAATGATGGAGTGCTCATGATGTTCCACCCTTAATTGTTCCACATTGTAGCTCAAATCTTCTAAGGAAGTGTTGAGTTGTTCCCAATAGTTGTTGGGAGGAAAGTGCATCCCTTGAGGCATCTCAGGGATTTCTTGATGATGAGCTTCCTCATACATCTCTTGAGATCCGTGGAGGGTCTCTGTTGCTTGCTCCATTCTCTTCTTGGTGATGGGCTTATCCTCTTCAATGAGGATGCCTCCTTCTATGATAACTCCAGCTGAGTAACATAGATGGTAAATAAGATGAGGAAAAGCTAGCCTTACCATGGTGGAGGGCTTTTCAGCTATTTTGTAGAATTCATGGGAGATGACTTCGTGAACTTCTACTTCCTCTCCAATCATGATGCTATGAATCATGATGGCCCGATCCACAGTAACTTCAGATCGGTTGCTAGTAGGGATGATGGAGCGTTGAATGAACTCTAACCATCCTCTAGCCACAGGCTTGAGGTCCAGTCTTCTCAGTTGAACTGGCTTGCCTTTGGAGTCTCTTTTCCATTGAGCTCCTTCCACACATATGTCCATGAGGACTTAGTCCAACCTTTGATCAAAGTTGACCCTTCTAGTGTAGGGGCGTTCATCTCCTTGCATCATGGGCAAGTGGAATGCCAACCTCACATTTTTCGGACTAAAATCTAAGTATTTCCCCCGAACCATTGTGAGATAATTCTTTGGTCTCAAGTTCATACTTTGATCATGGTTCTTAGTGATCCATGCATTGGCATAGAATTCTTGAACCATTAAGATTCTGACTTGTTGCATGGGGTTGGTTAGGACTTTCCAACCTCTTCTTCGGATCTCATGTCGGATCTCCGGATACTCATTTTTCTTGAGCTTGAAAGGGACCTCAAGGATCACCTTCTTCTTTGCCACAACATCATAGAAGTGGTCTTGATGGCTTTTGGAGATGAATCTTTCCATCTTCCATGACTCGGAGGTGGAAGCTTTTGTCTTCCCTTTTCCTTTTCTAGAGGATTCTCTGACCTTAGGTGCCATTGATGGTAATGGAAAAACAAAAATATTATGCTTTGACCACACCAAACTTAAAATATTGCTCGCCCTCGAGCAAGAGAAGAAAGAGAAGAAGAAGAAGAAGAAAGGATGGAGGAGAGTGAGGGGAGATGGATTCGGCCAAGGTGGAGAAGAGGGGGTTTGTGTTGTGTGAAAATGAAGTAGAATGGAAGGGTATATATAGGGAGGGGAGTGGGTGTAGTTTCGGTCATATAGGGTGGGTTTGGGTGGGAAAGTTTTTTGAATTTTGAAGGTGGGTGGGGTTATGGGGAAGAGTGGATGGATGTGAGTGGTGAAGGGGGGTAATTGGGAAGAGAGATTGAAGTTATTGGGAAGTGTGTTTATTGGAAAGAGAGAATGAATGTTTGAGAAGAGGGGAGAATATGTTAGGTGGGGATCCTGTGGGGTCCACAGATCCTGAGATGATTCTGTGGGGTCCACAGATCCTGAGGTGTCAAGGATTTACATCCCTACACCAATTAGGCATGTAAAATGCCTTTGCACACCATTCTGGCATTTAAACGCCGAGATGATGCACATTCTGGGCGTTCAACGCCCATGTGTAGCATGTTTCTGGCGTTGAACGACGGTTCCATGCTTGTTACTGGCGTTCAGCGCCAGCTTTCCTCAAGGAACATTCCTGGCGTTCAAACACCAGGATGTTGCTTGTTTCTGGCGTTCAGCGCCAGATTCATGCTCTGTTCTGGCGTTGAACGCCAGCCAAATGCTCCTTACTGGCGTTGAACGGCAATCTGTCCTCCCTCCAGGGTGTGATTTTTCTTCTGCTATTTTTGATTCTATTTTTAATTTTTATATTTTTTTTCGTGACTCCACATGATCATGTACCTAATAAAACACAAAATAAAGATAAAATAAAATAAATATTAGATAAATAAAAATTGGGTTGCCTCCCAACAAGCGCTCTTTTAATGTCATTAGCTTGACAGTGGGCTCTCATGGAGCCACAAAGGTGACCAGGTCAATGTTGTAAAACTCCCAACACCAAACTTAGAGTTTGGATATGGGGTCTTAACACCAAACTTAGTGTTTGGTTGTGGCCTCCCAACACCAAACTTAGAGTTTGACTGTGGGGACTTTGTTTGACTCTATACTGAGAGAAGCTCTTCATGCTTACTCTCTTTTGTCACAGAGGGATGGCCATGTGCCTTAAACACAAGGTAGTCCCCATTCAATTGAAGGACTAATTCACCTCTGTTGACATCTATCACAGCTCCTGCTGTGGCTAGGAAAGGTCTTCCAAGGATGATGCATTCATCCTCTTCATTCCTAGTGTCTAAGATTATGAAATCAGTAGGGATGTAAAGGCCTTCAACCTTTACTAACACGTCCTCTACTAATCCATAAGCTTGTCTTAATGACTTGTCTGCCAATTGTAATGAGAACAAGGCAGGTTGTACCTCAATGATCCCCAGCTTCTCCATTACAGAGAGTGGCATAAGATTTATCCCTGATCCCAAATCACATAGAGCTTTTTCAAAGGTCATGGTGCCTATGGTACAAGGTATTAAGAACTTGCCAGGATCTTGTCTCTTTTGAGGTAATATTTGCTGAATCCATGTATCTAGTTCACTAATGAGCAAGGGAGGTTCACCTTCCCAAGTCTCATCACCAAACAACTTGGCATTCAGCTTCATAATAGCTCCTAAATATTGAGCAACTTTCTCTCCAGTCACATCTTCATCCTCTTCAGAGGAAGAATAGTCTTCAGAGCTCATGAATGGCAGAAGAAGATTTATTGGAATCTCTATGGTCTCTATATGAGCCTCAGATTCCTTTGGATCCTTAATAGGAAACTCCTTCTTGTTTGAGAGACGTCCCAGGAGGTCCTCCTCACTAGGATTTTCGTCCTTCTCCTCCCTTGTGCATTCGGCCATATTGATCACATCAATGGCCTTGCACTCTCCTTTTGGATTCTCTTCTGTATTACTTGGGAGAATACTGGGAGGAGTTTCAATGACTTTCTTACTCAGCTGGCCCACTTGTGCCTCTAGATTTCTGATGGAGGATCTTGTTTCACTCATGAAACTGAAAGTGGCTTTTGACAGATCAGAGACTAAGTTTGCTAAATTAGAGGGGCTTTGTTCAGAATTTTCCGTCTGTTGCTGAGAAGATGATGGAAAAGGCTTGTTATTACTGAGCCTATTTCTTCCACCATTATTAAAGCCTTGTTGAGGCTTTTGTTGATCCTTCCATGAGAAATTTGGATGATTTCTCCATGATGAGTTATAGGTGTTTCCATAAGGTTCACCCATGTAATTTACCTCTGCTATTGCAGGGTTCTCAGGATCATAAGCTTCTTCAGAAGTTGCCTCTTTAGTACTGTTGGATGCATTTTGCCATCCATTCAGACTTTGAGAAATCATGTTAACTTGCTAAGTCAACACTTTATTCTGAGCCAATATGGCATTCAGAGCATCAATTTCAAGAACTCCCTTCCTCTGAGGCATCCTATTATTCACGGAATTCCTCTCAGAAGTGTACATGAATTGGTTATTTGCAACCATGTCAATAAGTTCTTGAGCTTCTACAGGCGTTTTCTTTAGGTGAATGGATCCACCTGCAGAATGGTCCAGTGACATTTTCGAAAACTCAGATAGACCCTAATAGAATATATCTAATATAGTCCATTCTGAAAACATGTCAGATGGACACCTTTTGGTCAGCTGCTTGTATCTTTCCCAAGCTTCATAGAGGGATTCACCATCCTTTTGCTTGAAGGTCTGAACATCCACTCTAAGCTTGCTCAGCTTTTGAGGAGGAAAGAATTTATCCAAGAAAGCCGTGACCAGCTTATCCCAGGAGTCCAGGCTATCTTTAGGTTGTGAGTCCAACCATGTTCTAGCTCTGTCTCTTACAGCAAAAGGGAAAAGCATGAGCCTGTAGACTTCAGGATCTACTCCATTTGTCTTAACAGTCTCACAAATCTTCAAGAACTCAGTTAAAAATTGGTAAGGATCTTCAAATGGAAGTCCATAAAACTTGCAGTTATGTTGCATTAAAGCAACTAGTTGAGGCTTAAGCTCAAATTTGTTAGCTCCAATGGCAGGAATGGAGATGCTTCTTCCATCAAATTTGGATGTTGGTTTTGTGAAGTCACCAAGCATTCTCCTTGCATTATTGTTGTTGGGTTCGGTTGCCATCTCCTTCTCTTGTTCGAAAATTTCTGAAAGGTTGTTTCTGGATTGTTGTAGTTTAGCTTCTCTTAGTTTTCTCTTCAGAGTCCTTTCAGGTTCTGGATCAATTTCAACAAGAGTGCCTTTTTCTTTGTTCCTACTCATATGAAAGAGAAGAAAACAGGAAAAGAAGAGGAATCATCTATGTCACAGTATAGAGATTCCTTTATGTTAGTAAAAGAAGAAGAGAATAGAAGAAGGAAGAGTGAAGAATCCAAAGTGAGTTCGGATTTTTGGATGAAGAGAGGTGAAGAGAAGTGTTAGTAAATAGATAATTAAATAGAATAAGAAAAGAGAGGGAGAATTCGAAAATTAATGTTTGAAAAGGAGTTAGTAATTTTGAAAATTAAAGATAAGATATGATTAAAATTAAAATTTAAAAGAATTAAAAAGAATTTTTGAAAAAAGAGAGAGGTATTTTCGAAAATTAGAGAGAGAAAAGTAGTTAGGTGGTTTTGAAAAAGATAAAAAACAAACAAAAAGTCAAATAGTTAGTTGAAAAAGATATTAAAATCAAATTTGAAAAGATAAGAAGATAAGAAGTTAGATAAGATATTTTGAAATCAAATTTCTGAAAAAGATAAAATTTTGAAAAAGATATGATAAAAAGATAAGATAAGAAAATAAGATAGAAAAGATATATTTGAAAAAGATTTAATTTTTAAAATTAAAATTAATTACTTTACTAACAAGAAACTACAAGATAAGATTCTAGAATTTAAAGATTGAACCTTTCTTAACAAGAAAGTAACAAACTTCAAATTTTTGAATCAATCACATTAATTGTTAGCATAATTTTCGAAAATTAGATATAAAGATAAGAAAAAGATTTTGAAAATATTTTGAAAAAGATTTTTGAAATTTTCGAAAAAAGAGGAAAAATTGGAAAAGATATGATTTTTGAAAAAGATTTTGAAAAGATAAGATTTTTAAATTTTGAAATTTTGACTTGATTTGTAAGAAACAACTAATTTTAAAAAATTTTTGACCAAGTCAACCCAAAATTTCGAAAATTTGGAGAGAAAAAAGGAAAAGATATATTTTTGATTTTTGAATTTTTGATGATGAGAGAGAAAAACATGAAAATGACCCAAAACATGAAAATTTTGGATCAAACACATGATGCATGCAAGAACACTATGAATGTCAAGATGAACACCATGAACACTTTGAAGATCATGATGAACATCAAGAACATAATTTTGAAAAATTTTTGATGCAAAGAAAACATGCAAGACACCAAACTTGGAAATCTTTAATACATGGACTCTAACAAACGAAAAATGCATATGAAAACAACAAACAATACAAAACAAGAAAACATCAAGATCAAACAAGAAGACTTGTCAAGAACAACTTGAAGATCATGAAGAACACCATGAATGCATGAATTTTCGAAAAATGCAAGAAAATTTTTAAAAGCAAGCAATTGACACCAAACTTAAAAGTTGACTCAAGACTCAAACAAGAAACGCAAAATACTTTTTTGATTTTTTTGATTTTATGATTTTTTTGGATTTTTATTAATTTTTTTTTTCGAAAATATTTTTGGAAAAACGAAAAAGAAAAGAAAATTTTGAAAAATTTTGAAAAGAAAATTACCTAATCTGAGCAACAAGATGAACCGTCAGTTGTTCAAACTCAACAATCCCCGACAACGGCGCCAAAAACTTGGTGGACAAAATTGTGATCCTCAAAGTTGGACTCTTTGTACTTGTATGAATTTTAATTCGAGATAATAATGGCTCTTGGCTATGTGTGGACACAACTCCGTTCAACTAACCAGCAAGTGTACTGGGTCATCCAAATAATACCTTACGTGAGTAAGGGTCGATCCCACAGAGATTGTTGGTATGAAGCAAGCTATGGTCATCTTGTAAATCCCAGTCAGGTAGAGTCAAATGTAATTGGATTAGATATTTAAAAGATAAATAAAATAAAGGGATAGAAATACTTATGTAAATTAATAGTGGGAATTTCAGATAAGCGTATGGAGATACTGTGCCCTTTCTTTTTCTACTTTCCTACTTCTTCCTTTAATCCTTCTTACTCCTTTCCATGGCAAGCTGTATGTAGGGCATCACCGTTGTCAATGGCTACATCCCATTCTCTCAGTGAAAAAGGTCCAAATGCTCTGTCACAGCACGGCTAATCATCTGTCAGTTCTCAATCAGGTTAGAATAGAATCCCTTGATTCTTTTGCGTTTGTCACTAATGCCCAGCCTTCAGGAGTTTGAAGCTCATCATAATCATTCAATCCCGGAATCCTACTCGAAATACCACAGACAAGTTTAGACTTTCCGGATTCCCATGAATGCCGCCATCAATTCTAGCTTATACCACGAAGATTCTGATTAAGGAATCTAAGAGATATGCGCCCGGCCTAAGGTAGAACGGAAGTGGTTGTCAGTCACGCGCGTTCATAGGTGAGAATGATGATGAGTGTCACGGATCATCACATTCATCAAATTGAAGTGCAACGAATATCTTAGAACAGGAATAAAGAGAATTGAATAAAAAATAGTAGTAATTGCATTAAAGCTTGAGGTACAGCAGAGCTCCACACCCTTAATTTATGGTGTGAAGAAACTCCACCGTTAAAAATACATAAGTGAAAGGTTCAGGCATGGCCGAATGGCCAGCCCCCATGATCTGAGAACTAATCGTCCTAAGATGTCTAATACAATAGTAAACTATCCTATTTATACTAGACTTAGCTACTAGGGTTTACAAGAATATGTAATTGATGTATAAACCCACTTCCGGGGCCCACTTGGTGTATGTTTGGGCTGAGCTTGGTCTATCCACGAGCTGAGGCTTCTTTTGGAGTTGAACGCCAAGTTGTAACATGTTTTGGGCGTTCAACTCCGGGTCGTGACGTGTTTCTGGCGTTTGACTCAAGACAGCAACATGGAACTGGCGTTGAGCGCCAGTTTACGTCGTCAATTCCCGAATAAAGTATGAACTATTATATATTGCTGGAAAGCTCTGGATGGCTACTTTCTACCGCCGTTGAGAGCGCGCCATTTGGAGTTTTGTAGCTCCAGAAAATCTATTTCGAGTGCAGGGAGGTCAGATTCCAACAGCATCAGCAGTCCTTTGTCAGCCTCCTATCAGAGTTTTGCTCAAGTCCCTCAATTTCAGCCAGAAATTACCTAAAATCACAGAAAAACACACAAACTCATAGTAAAGTCCAGAAATGTGAATTTAACATAAAAACTAATGAAAACATCCCTAAAAGTAGCTTGAACTTACTAAAAACTACCTAAAAACAATGCCAAAAAGCGTATAAATTATCTGCTCACCACTGAACTCGCTTTTGCAGTTGTTCTTGAGGATCTCTGGGGGAAACCACCCCATCTTGATACAAAAAGATTTTTGAATGATCCATCCTTGGTTCGGACTACTTTGGGTATTTGTTTGTCTATTTGTCTGACTTGTTTCTATACTTGTTTCCTTTTTCTTCCTCTTATCAAATTTGTAACTCTTTGTCGTGGCTGTTTTTGTGTTTGTAGAGATGTCAAAGAATAGTGACTCCATGAAGGCCTTTAAAAGGGCAAAGAAGGCGACTACTGCTCAAAACATCTCAGCCAAGGTGGCCGGCGAGGGATCTTCACAGATCCCGGTAAAGCCTCCTGTGCCGAGTTCCCTTGGGCCGAGAAAAGTAATTCCTACTCCTAGGTTTCATTAGGTCGATCCTCCTCAGACTTCTGACGTTGCTTCTGGTGTCCGTCCCTTAAAAAAGCAAAAGACATCTGAGCCCTTCAACCTGGATGCCCCGGACTTTGATGCTATCGAGTTTGTTGACCAGCAAATTGCCCCCTCTGGTGGGCTTTCCATGGATGACGTGTCTCTTCTTCAGCATCTGGATTTTATCACCAAAAGTAGTGTGAAGATGGCTCATATGGGTGCGGCTATTTTCCGAACAGTTCAGGGGATTCAGATTCATGCCACAAAATCCTTCATAGAAGAGGCCAAATCATAATTTGATCGAATTAAGGGTCTGAAGGAGGAGTTGGAGGTGAAGTTGGCGAAGGTGGAGAAGGAGCTGGAGGGTGAGAAGGCCAGCTCTATTGCCCTGGCTGCTTCTTTGAAGTTGGCTGAGGACATGGCCCTGAAGCATAAGGATAGCTATGTCTCAGCTTATAGGGATTTAATGCGCCTCCGGGATGAGTTGGAAACTGCTCGGGCCAATTATGGCGAGCTTCAGGGTCACCTCGTGAGCAGCGTAACTGCTGCCTCCGAGAACCTAATAGAGTAGTTCCGAATTGTTGCCCCTGATGCCGACTTGACTCTTGTCGGCCTGGACAATGTTGTGAGGGATGGTAAAATTGTCCCTGATGACCAGGATGAGGATGATGCTGACTCTTCCCCAGTGCCTTCTCTTAAGGTGTCGACCTCCTCAGTTCCTCCCGTTACGTTTGATCCGGATTGCCAGATTCTAAACCGGGATGATGGAACTGTAGATGCTGTGCCCCTTCAGACTCGTCCTCCTTCTCCCCGTACTGATGCTGCTGGGAAGGCTCCCGATCTTAGCTGATCTTTTTTCTGAATATTTGTGTAAATAGCCCGATTTGTGGGCTTTTGAACTTGTTTTTTGTGAATGATGTTTTATTGACTGTTGATACTCTAGTTGCTATTTTTAGCAACTTTATTTTGAAAACAAAATGGTTTCTCTGGGGTTGATTTCGGTGGCCTCTTTGAAGCTTTATCATACTATGCTTTCATACTTTTGTTTGTAGCTTGGATCCTTTTGAGGTCGCGACTTATAGGGGGTCCAACTTGTTTTTCGGTTTCCTTGCTTTTTAGCGCCTTATAACCGATTTCTTTATGTTGGTCTCCTTCTAAGTTATTTTTGTAATCCTCTTTTCTGGGCCTTTGTCAGGTCTCTTTAAGGAATTGCTTTTACAACTTGTTTTGTAGGAGTCCGACTTTGTTAGGTCGATCTCTTCTAAGTTGTTCCTCTTTTTTGGACCTTTTGTTAGGTCTCTTTCAGGGATTACTTTTACAACTTGTCTTTGTAGGAGACTGACTTCGTTAGGTCGATCTCTTCTAAGTTGTTTTTGTAATCCTCTTTCTTGGACCTTTTGTTAGGTCTCTTTCAGGGACTATGGTGCGCGAAATTGTGAACAATACTTTTCACAACTCTCATAATCCCCGGTCATGAACTCCAAAAACTTGGTGGTTCAATTCCATGGCATTACACAACTTCGCACAACTAACCAGCAAGTGCACTGGGTCGTCCAAGTAATACCTTACGTGAGTAAGGGTCGATCCCACGGAGATTGTTAGTATGAAGCAAGCTATGGTCATCTTGTAAATCTTAGTCAGGCAGACTCAAATGGATATGGTGATGAACGAAAATAACATAAAAGATAAAGATAGAGATACTTATGTAATTCATTGGTAGGAACTTCAGATAAGCGCATGAAGATGCCTTCCCTTCCGTCTCTCTGCTTTCCTACTGTCTTCATCCAATCCTTCTTACTCCTTTCCATGGCAAGCTTGTGTAGGGTTTCACCGTTGTCAATGGCTACCTCCCATCCTCTCAGTGAAAACGATTGCATATGCTCTGTCACAGCACGCGGAATTCAGCTGTCGGTTCTCGGTCAGGCTGGAATAATATCCATCGATACTTTTGCGTCTGTCACTAACGCCCCGCCTGCTAGGAGTTTGAAGCACGTCACAGTCATTCAGTCATTGAATCCTACTCAGAATACCACAGACAAGGTTAGACCTTCCGGATTCTCTTGAATGCTGCCATCAGTTCTTGCCTATACCACGAAGACTCTGATCTCACGGAATGGTTGGCTCGTTTGTCAGGCGAGCACTCGGTTGTCAGGCGATCAACCATGCATCGTGCAATCAGGAATCCAAGAGATATTCACTAGAGCCTTGATTGCTTGTAGAACAGAAGTGGTTGTCAGTCACCTTGTTCATAGGTGAGAATGATGATGAGTGTCACGGATCATCACATTCATCAAGTTGAAGAACAAGTGATATCTTGGACAAAGAACAAGCGGAATTGAATAGAAGAACAATAGTAATTGCATTAATACTCGAGGTACAGCAGAGCTCCACACCTTAATCTATGGTGTGTAGAAACTCCACCGTTGAAAATACATAAGCATAAGGTCTAGGCATGGCCGAATGGCCAGCCTCCCAATGATCTAAGATAGCATAAAACACGAAGATAGCTACTGAGACCTCCAAATACAATAGTAAAAGGTCCTACTTATAGAAAACTAGTAGCATAGGGTGTACAGAGATGAGTAAATGACATAAAAATCCACTTCCGGGCCCACTTGGTGTGTGCTTGGGCTGAGCAATGAAGCATTTTCGTGCAGAGACTCTTCTTGGAGTTAAACGCCAGCTTTTATGCCAGTTTGGGCGTTTAACTCCCATTTGGGTGCCTCCAGCGTTTAACGCTGGGATTTCTTGAGGTGACTTTGAACGCCGGTTTGGGCCATCAAATCTTGGCCAAAGTATGGACTATCATATATTGCTGGAAAGCCCAGGATGTCTACTTTCCAACGCCGTTGAGAGCGCGCCAATTGGGCTTCTGTAGCTCCAGAAAATTCACTTCGAGTGCAGGGAGGTCAGAATCCAACAGCATCTGCAGTCCTTTTTAGTCTCTGAATCAGATTTTTGCTCAGGTCCCTCAATTTCAGCTAGAAAATACCTGAAATCACAGAAAAACACACAAACTCATAGTAAAGTCCAGAAAAGTGATTTTTAGCTAAAAACTAATAAAAATATACTAAAAACTAACTAGATCATACCAAAAACATACTAAAAACAATGCCAAAAAGTATATAAATTATCCGCTCATCAGACTACTTTTACAACTTGTTTTGTAGGAGACCGACTTCGTTAGGTCGATCTCTTCTAAGTTTTTTTCTAATCCTCTTTCTTGGACCTTTTGTCAAGTCTCCTTCAGGGATTACTTTTACAATTTGTTTTTGTAGGAAACCGACTTCGTTAGGTCGATCTCTTCTAAGTTGTTTTTGTAATCCTCTTTCTTGGACCTTTTGTCAGGTCTCTTTCAGGGATTACTTTTACAACTTGTTTTGTAGGAGACCGACTTCGTTAGGTCGATCTCTTCTAAGTTGATTTTGTAATCCTCTTTCTTGGGCCTTTTGTCAGGTCTCTTTCAGGGATTACTTTTACAACTTGTTTTTGTAGGAGACCGACTTCGTTAGGTCGATCTCTTCTAAGTTGTTTTTGTAATCCTCTTTCTTGGACCTTTTGTCAGGTCTCTTTCAGGGATTACTTTTACAACTTGTTTTGTAGGAGACCGACTTCGTTAGGTTGATCTCTTCTAAGTTATAGCAATTCCTCTTTAATAGGGTTGGCCAGACCTCTTTCCAGGTATTTGCTGATAACTTGGGTTGACTTGGTCCGACTTTTTGGTGTCGGCCAGTCTTTTTAAGTTATTATGTAGCAATCCATAAGACCTCGTCAGGTTCTTTTTTGGGATCACTTTCGATAACTTCTTGCATTATTCTGTGTTCCTCTTTTGTCGATTTGTAGATTGTGGTTTCTGTCCGGGTTTAATCGACCTTTAGGTGAATCGCGTTTTCACCTTTGTCGGTCGATTATTCCTATCAAGATCGTATAGTTAATCTGTTTTTCACTTCTTGTTCGATCCGTTGCTTTATAATCGGATGATGAATGCTTCAGATTAATGCGTCTTGAGCACTTGTAGAATATCTGTTCATACCCTAGGTCGAGCTGTCCGACCCGGGATGTTCTACAGACAAAGCGACCGACCTCTTCAGGACAAGACAACCCGACCTCTTCTCAAAGAGCTCGGCCAAGTCACAGGAAAGCCCAAACAAAGGGCCCAAATAGAGGAACACGTCCCAAATCAAAGGGCAGCCCAAATCCCGTAGAGATAAAGGCGGTTCCCTTGAAAAGATAAGATGACCTCACTTAAAGATAAGATAAAGATAAAATAGGATAACTAACTTATCTTATCCACAAGAGGCCACATCTCACCATTATAAATACACTAGAGTACCCAGGTATAACTCATACTCTGATTCTACTCAATACCTGCTTAATACCCTTGCTAACTTAAGCATCGGAGTCCCTTGCAGGTACCCCCCACCTTCCGGGGACGAAGGATCAGCACCATCACCAAGTCCAACAAGTCGGATACACCAGCTCTGGCCGCTATACACCTGCCGGACGCGTCGGCTCCGACCAACACAGAAGATCTCGACCGAGATCGACCTACAGTTTCAGGTAACCCCCGAAACATTGGCGCCATTGCCGGGGAACCTGGAAGTCATCCCATCAAACATGGCGGACAACCATGACAATGACCACGACTCAGGATTAGAAGATAGAACGCCGCATAAAAACGCGGATACTATACTCAAAGATACGCCGGAACCCAACGGAGACAAAAATTCATCAAATCTAGGAGTAATAGAGGCGCTTCAAGATCGATTAAAACAACTTGAGAAAGAAGCCTAACATCAACGCAAAAAAGAAGAGGATCTACGTCGGGAGATAAGGCGGCGCCGAGAATTAGAAGAAAAGCTTATGAAACTCGAAGCTGACCTTAAAACCAAAGCTACACGACCCTCCACAGAGGACAGCCTTCAGAAAGATCAAGATCCATTCACTAGGGAAATTATGAAGACCAAAATCTTGAAAGATTTTAAACTGCTAGATATGGCTCTATATGACGGCACCTCGGACCCCAACCACCATCTCAACAACTTCAAAAGTAGAATGTACCTCACTGACGCCTCAGATGCAGTCCGCTGCAAAGCCTTCCCAACAACTCTTACCAAGACAGCCATTCGATGGTTCGACAACCTACCTCCAAAATCCATATCAAGCTTCGACGACCTGGCCAAAAAGTTCCTGGCCAGATTTTCCATACAAAAGGACAAAGCTAAACACGCACCCAGCCTACTAGGAATCAAGCAGGGAGATCGGGAGAGTCTTCGTAACTACATGGAAAGATTCAATAAAACATGCATAGACATACAGAATCTACCAACAGAAGCTGCCATCATGGGTCTCATAAATGGCCTATGAGAAGGACCGTTTAGCCAATCTATATCAAAGAAGTATCCTACATCCCTGGATGAAGTACAAGAAAGGGCACAGAAGTACATCAACATGGAGGAGAATTCCTGACTTGGAGAAGCCATGAGGTTCGGTCCTGCCTACTGAGATAAAGATAAAGAATCCAAGAAAAAGGAAGATCGCTCCAGGGAGAAAATCAAAAAATATCACAACTACACCCCTCTTAGGGTATCCTTAGTAGACGTTTACAAAGAATTCTGCCATACAGAAAAAATACCCCCAGCTCGGCCACTTAAAGGCAAAAGGGGAGGAGGAAATCGGAATGAGTACTGCGAGTATCATCGAGTCCGAGGACATTCCACCAACGAATGCTTTGACTTGAAAAATGTCATAGAGAAATTAGTAAGGAAAGGAAAACTAGACCGGTTCTTGGCCAATCGGGACGAAGAACCAAGGAAAAGAAGAAGGGATGAGGATGTCGGACGATCTGAACGATCACCTCGTACACCGGAAAGACACGTCCACGTGATACACGGCGAATTTACTGGGGGAGGAATCTCCAAATCATCCCGTAAGCGATACCTCAAAGAAGTGTACTATGTCGAAGGAAAGCAGGAGGCGCCGGACATCCCAGCAATCACGTTTACCAAGGAAGATGCAGCCGGAATCATCTCGGGACACGACGACCCCATGGTCATTACAATCATATTAGCAAATGCCAACCTCCACCGCACACTAATTGACCAAGGAAGCTCTGCCGACATCCTATTCAAAACTACCTTCGACAAGCTCGGCTTAGAAGAAAAAGAGCTAAGAGCATACCCGAACAGCCTATTCAGACTTGGAGATACCCCAGTTCAACCGCTGGGATACGTATCGCTGCATACAACCTTCGGGAAGGGGAACCAATCCAGAACACTCAAGATAGACTACATCGTGGTCGACGTAAGCTCAGCCTACAATGCCTTAATAGGTCGGACAACATTAAATCAACTCGGCGCAATAGTTTCAACTCCACATCTATGTATGAAATTCCCAACTGCGGAAGGGATAGCTACACTAAAGGCAGATCAAAAGATGGCGCATCGCTGATATAACGAAAGTCTAAACCTCCGAGGTGAAGGAGGAGAGTTCCACACAATCGAGCTCGGTGGAGTTCAGAGGCGAGAAGAATTTCGACCACGACCCGAAGGAGAAGTAGAAAAAGTCCAGATCGGAGATACTTCGGATAAAACAACTAATATTGGCACGATCCTGAAAGGAGATACAAAAGAATCACTAATACGATTCCTACGAGATAATGTTGATCTCTTTGCATGGAAAGCTGCCGACATGCCAGGCATTGATCCCGAACTAATAAGCCACAAATTGGCAGTCTACCCGGGATCCCGGCCGGTACAACAAAGACGAAGAAAACTCGGACCAGAGCGATCTCAAGCTGTAGAAGAACAAGTACAAGCGCTACTAGAGGCAGGGTTCATAAGGGAAGTTAAATACCCACTATGGCTAGCAAACGTCGTCTTGGTAAAAAAGTCAAATGGGAAGTGACGAATGTGCACCGACTACACCGACCTCAACAAAGCTTTCCCAAAAGACCCTTACCCACTCCCAAGCATCGACGCTCTAGTAGATGCTTCATCAGGATATAAGTATCTCTTGTTCATGGACGCATATTCGGGGTACAACCAAATCCCCATGTATCCCCATATCAAGAAAAGACCTCGTTCCTAACACCGAAAGCAAACTACTGTTACATCGTGATGCCTTTTGGTCTCAAGAGCGCAGGAGCTACTTATCAAAGGCTAATGAATAAAGTTTTCTCAGATCACATCGGAAAAAACATGGAAGTTTATGTGGACGACATGTTGATAAAGATACAAAGCGAAGATACATTATTATCCGACCTGACTCAAATGTTTTACACTATAAGGAAACACAACATGCGGCTCAATCCCGCAAAATGCACCTTCGCAGTAGAAGCATGCAAATTTTTAGGCTTCATGCTCACACAAAAGGGAATTGAAGCAAATCCAGACAAATGTCAAGCCATACTCAACATGAAGAGCCCAACCTGTGTCAAAGAAGTACAACAACTCAACGGGAGGTTAGCCGCTCTATCCCGATTCTTAGCAGGAGCTGCGATAAGATCTCTTCCCTTCTATGCTACTTTAAGAAAGGGAAAACAGTTCGAATGGACGACATAATGTGAGCAAGCCTTCCGATACTTCAAGGAATTCTTAGGACGGCCACCTATCCTATCTCGGCTATGAGAAGGAGAGCCGCTCATATTATATCTCGCAGTAGGGAGCCGGGCAATAGCCTCAGCACTAGTCCGAGAAGACGAACATGGGCAACAACCCGTCTACTTCATTAGCAAAGCACTACAGGGATCCGAGCTGAACTACCAGAAAATAGAAAAATTTGCCTATACCCTCATTCTAACATCTCGACGACTCCGCCCGTACTTCCAGGCTCACACCATTAAGGTTCGAACTAACCAACCCATAAAAGGAATATTACAGAAACAGATCTGGCAGGCAGAATTCTACAATGGTCAGTCGAGTCGTCAGAGTTTGACCTCCAATATGAAGCTCGGACGGCCATCAAATCACAGTATCTGGCCGACTTTATCGCAGAATTCACAGATGCCCTAGGAACCCCCACAGAATGGAATCTTTACGTGGACGGTTCTTCAAATAAAACTGGAAGCGGCGCATGCGTGATAATAGAAAGCAACCAAGGAACCCAAGTTGAGCTCTCCCTCAAGTTCGGGTTCCCGGCATCAAACAACCAGGCAGAATATGAAGCATTATTAGCTGGTTTGAAGCTTGCTAAAGAAGTCGGAGCTCAAAAACTCAACATTTACAGTGATTCACAAGTAATCACATCACAAATAACAGGGAACTACCAAGCCAAAGATCCCACCATGAAAAAATATTTGGATAAAACCAAGGAACAGCTCGGACAAATCGGGGAGTATAAAATCTGCCACATACCCCGCGAACAAAATGCCCGAGCTGATGCACTCTCAAAACTAGCCAGCACCAAACCAGGGGGCAACAATAGGAGCCTCATCCAGGAAATGTTGCAAAACCCGTCAATCTCGGAAGAATAAAAAGTCCTGACGATAACAAGTCAGGACCAAGGATGGATGACCCCCAAAATCAACTACCTCAAAACAGGAACGCTCCGCCCAGAAGAAAAGGAGGCAAAGAGGTTAAAAAGGGAGGCACAGTACTACACTATTATAAACAACATCCTGTACAAAAGAGGAATCTCAACATCTTTACTAAAATGCGTGCCAACATCCAACACAAGGGAAGTGCTAGAAGAAATACACGGTGGCATTTGTGGCAGTCATCTCGGAGCACGAGCTCTCGCCAAAAAAGTACTCCGGGCGGGATTTTATTGGCCAACTCTACAGAAAGAAGCTACAGAATTTGTGAAGACATGTCCACCATGTCAGAAACATGCCAACTTTCACATCGCCCCGCCAGAAGAGCTCATTAGCGTGACCTCGCCTTGGCCGTTTGCAAAATGGGGACTCAATCTTCTCGGCCCCTTCCCACAGGGATCAGGACAAGTTAAATTCCTCATAGTAGGGGTAGATTACTTTACAAAGTGGATCAAGGCAGAGCCCCTAGCCAATGCCACCGCTCAGAGAAGCCGGAATTTCTTATATAGAAACATTGTCACAAGGTTCGGGGTTCCATATTCAATAACCAGAGACAACGGCACTCAATTCACAGATGCAGGCTTCAGAAAACTAGTAGCCGACTTGAATATAAAGCACCAGTACACCTCCGTTGAACATCCACAAGCCAATGGACAAGCCGAAGCGACTAACAAAGTCATATTGGCCGGATTAAAATGGAGATTACAAGACGCAAAGGGAGCATGGGCGGAGGAGCTTCCACAAGTCCTATGGGCATATCGAACAACGCCACATTCCACCACGAAGAAATCCCCCTTCCGATTAGCATACGGAATAGAGGCAATGATTCCAGTAGAGATTGAGGAAGTGTCGCCTAGAGCAGTTCACTATAATGAGGGAGCAAACTCCCAACTTCAGAGAGAAGAGCTCAACTTGTTACCCGAAATAGAGCTCGGATTAGGGAAGAAGCTCTAAAGCGCCGAATGGCTTCCAGATATAATCAAAAGGTAGTGCCGAGAAGTTTTGCAGAGAATGATCTCATCCTAATCCGAAATGATATTGGAACAACCCGACCCAGAGAAGGGAAGCTGGCAGCAAACTGGAAAGGACCCTACCGAGTCATAAAAGTACTTGGGAAGGGCTACTATAGACTGTCCGAGCTTGATGGACGAGAGCTTCCCCGATCATGGCACGCCTGCAACCTAAGAAGGTACTACAGTTAGAAAAGGTAAAGGATCTCACTAACTGGATGCGCTCTTTTTCATGAAAAGGTTTTTTAATGAGGCAACAAGTTGAGATTCAGACAATCTCACATATATATATATATATATATATATATATATATATATATATATATATATATATATATATATATATATATATATTCGCACCTTTTCCTTTAAATAAAATATATTTTAGATATTCTACAAAGATTTCAAGACGCATTAATCTGAAGCATTCATCGTCCGATTATAAAGCAACAGATCGGCAGAAAGTGAAAAACAATTTCACTGCACGATCACGATAAAGACAACCGTCTGATAAAGGTGATAATGTGATTCACCCAAAGGACGATCTAGAGATGACAACCACTTTCTACAAATCGGCAAAGATGAACACAGAATAATGTAAGAAGTTATCAAAAGTGATCTAAAAAAGAACCTGACGAGGTCTAACGGATCGCTAAAATAATAACTTAAGGACTGCTCGAACGTTAAGAAGTCGAACCAAGTCAACCCAAGTTATAAGTAAACCCTAGAAAGAGGTCTGGCCAACCCTATTAAAGAGGATTACTTTAACTTAGAAGGGCCTGACATAACAAAGTCAGCCCAAAACAAAAAAGTTATACAAGTAGTCCCTGAAAGAGATCTGACAAAGATCCAAGAAAGAGGACTACAAAAAAAACTTAAAGGAGACCGATATAACCAAGTCGGACTCCTACCACTAAAAAGTTATACAAAGTAGTCCCTGAAAGAGATCTGACAAAGATCTAAGAAAGAGGACTACAAAAATAACTTAAAGGAGACCGATATAACCAAGTCGGACTCCTACCACTAAAAAGTTATACAAAGTAGTCCCTGAAAGAGATCTGACAAAGATCCAAGAAAGAGGACTACAAAAAATAACTTAAAGGAGACCGATATAACCAAGTCGGACTCCTACCACTAAAAAGTTATACAAAGTAGTCCCTGAAAGAGATCTGACAAAGATCCAAAAAAGAGGATTACAGAAATAACTTAAAGGGGGACCAGCGCAAAAGAACCACCAAAAAATAAGTTGGACCCATAAGGCACAAACTCAAAGGATCCAAGCCATAAACAAGGCAATCCCAAGAGGTCGAGCTACAAGGTTCCAACATTCTCAGAAAGAAGAAGAGAAAACAAGTCAAAAACCTTCATATAATCCACAAAGTTATAAGAGCATCGGCGGCTATCAACACCTACTAAAAATAGCGAGCTACTTTTTGTTTTTTAAAAATAAAGTTGCTAAAATAAGCAACTAGAAACCGTCAACAAAACAAACAAAGTTTTAAAGAGCCCACAAGCGGGCCAACTGCACAAATATCTAGAAAGAGATCAGCAAGCATCAAGAGCCTTCTTGGCATCATCAGGACAATGAGAAGGAGGACGAGTCTGAAGGGGCACAGCATCTACAGTTCCATTATCCCGATTCAGGATCTGGCAATCCGGATCAGACGTAACGGGAGGAACCGAGGAGGTCGACACCTTGAGAGAAGGCACTGGAGGAGGATCAGCATCATCATCATCCTGGTTATCATAGACAATCTTACCATCCCTCACGACATTGTCCAGACTGATGAGAGTCAAGTCGGCATCAGGAGGGACAATTCGGAACTGCTCTATCAGGTTCTCGGAGGCGGCAGTCACGCTGCCCACCAAATGACCCTGAAGCTCACCATAATTAACCCGAGCAGTCTCCAAATCATCCCGGAGATACATCAACTCCCTATAAGCCTAGACATAGCTATCCTTGTGCTTCAGTGCCATGTCCTCAGCCAGTTTCAAAGAAGCAGCAAGGGCAATAGAGCTAGCCTTCTCACCCTTCAGCTCCTTCTCCACCTTTGCCAACTTCACCTCCAACTCCTCATTCAGACCCTTGATCCGATCAAATTCTGACTTGGCTTCCTCCATAAAAGATTTGGTAGCATGAATCGGAATCCCCTGAACTGTTCGGAAAATAGCTGCACCTATATAAGCCATCTTCACGCTATTTTTAGTGATAAAATCCAAATGCTGAAGAAGAGACACGTCGTCCATGGAAAGCCCACCATAAGGGGCAATTTGCTGGTCAACAAACTCGATGGCATCAAAGTCCGGGGCATCCAAGTTAAAAGACTCGGATGTTTTTTGCTTTTTCAAAGGAGGAACACTAGAAGCAGCGGCAGAAGTCTGAGGAGGATCGACCTGATGAAACCGAGGAGTAGGAATTACTTTCCTCGGTCCAAGGGAACTCGACATAGGAGGCTTCACGGAAACCTGTGAAGATCCCTCGCCGGCCACCTTGGCCGAGATGTTGAGGGCAGCAGTCGCCTTCTTTGCCCTTTTGAAGGCCTTCATAGAGTCATTGTTCTTTGACATCTCTACAAACACAAAAACAGCCATGACAAAGAGTCACAAAAGTGGAAGAAAAAGGAAATAAGTATAGAAACAAGCCAGAAAAATAGACAAACAAATACCCAAAGCAGTCCGAACCAAGGACGGATCATTCAAAAATCTTTTTGTATCAAGATGAGGTGGTTTCCCCCAGAGATCCTCAAGAACAACTACAAAAGCGCGTTCAATATCATCAAGCATCTCCTAAGTGTAGTGAGACACTCTTACATCCTTCTGCCACTCTAGGGGGAAGGAGGGCTCGTCATTTTCATCAAGAAAAAAGGGGCGGGCTCCCTCAACAGCTCGAACTTTAAAAAAGTAGTTCTTGAAGTCCTTAAAGGACTCATCATACATCGCAAACACTTTATGGCCCTGGGCGGACCGGAAAGAAACCCAAGAAGCTTTCTTTTTTGATGAACCACCAGGCTTGGCAGAAACAAACAAGTAAAGAAACAGAGTCTGGGAAGGTGTTACATCTAGTTCACGGCAGAGAAGTTGAAAAATTTTTATAAAATCCCAAGAATTGGGGTGAAGCTGGGATGGAGCAATATTACACGACCACAATAGGTCAGTCTCAAAAGCAGTAAAAGGAAAAGAAACATTTAGCTGACTGAAAAAGTATTCATAAGCATAAAAGAACGGACGCTCTCCCTCAACAGAAGTCGGAAAGCAAACTCTCTCGTCAGAATCAGGGGCAACAAGCTCGTAATCCTCCTCACGGGCATTGTTACCACAAAGCCTATGGCGCTTCCTCAGTTCTGTGCAAAACTCAGCATCCACAACAGAAACACACAACAAAACAAGGGAGTCCAGCCAGTCGAACATCCCCTCGGGAACTCTGGACAACATCTCTACAATATTATTGCGAGAAGACATGAGGCCAACTAATCTTACAAGCAAGAAAAGAAAATAAGGTTACTACAAAGCATCTCGGACAAGGGGCAAAAACAACTCGACGGACGAACAAAAAGGAAAGCCCCAAGATCCAAACCAAAATCCTGGGACATCCTTTGGAAGCAGTAACAGAGCAAGGATTCAAGAAATCTCTACAGCTTATGCCCCGGCACTCATCAGAAAGAAAATAAAGTCTCAAAGGAAGCAAAGGAAGTAAAAACAAAAACACAAAGTCACCACCTTTTCTACAACCTATCAGCAAAAAGTATCGTCAAAACATCAAAAATGCCAAGCAAAAAATCACCAAAGATGCAAACTTTTTCAGAATCAAGCAAAAATCATCATCAAAGGCGCAACCAGAACCAGCGAAAACATGCAAAAGCCCTAAGAAAAGATTCAAGCAACGAGAAAAGCAAAAGACTCACACCAAAAAACAAAGAAATTTCAGAACTCGCAAACAATCAGGCATGGTAAAAATAGAAAGATCCCCAACTCTCCCTGAGCAAAATTCAAAACTTTCTACCGACATATAAAAGGGACAGAGGAAGAAAAATTGAACATGGAGAAACAGGAAAACCTTGAAAGAAAGCCGAAGAGCAGAAGCAACAAAGCCACCCCTTGAAAGCGAGAAACCGCAAAGATAGAAGGAGAAAATCTGGGAATCACCCCTCTTCCACAGAGAGCAATGACAGAACAGACGTTGCAGGAAGAAGTTACGAAAGAAATAGAAAATGAGAGAGTAAAGGGAGAACTTTTCGAGTACGCGAGATCTTTTCTGAAAGCACGAATTTCTCCGGAAGATCAGTAAAGGGAAAACCTTTGATATATCATCAAGAATATCAATCCTAATTGTAATTATGTCATCTTTAAGCTAGAACCTTTTATGAGGCAAGCTCGATAATGCAGTTATGAAGAACATAGTTTTTGAACCGTATCGGTTAGGAGTTTTGATCCGGTTTTTTGTAAATAGTCTCAGTTTGATGAACCGGACTTGATTCATGAGAGAAGAGAGATAATAGGGTAATATCATCATTATATGAGTATTAGAATCTTCTTGAATGACATTATAAGGTTACCTGGTCAGTTTTAGTTAAAAACAGAAAATCGGTTTAACCGAGTTCACAGTTTACTGGTGCAGCTTAGCACCAGCACTCTCTGATGACTTTTGCAATGCTAAGGCCTCATTATTCATGTTTTATTCTCATAATAAATATGTTACTAGTTTTATTTATGCTAGTAGCTCAGAAAATAATTTTTAGAGATGTTTTTGCAAGTGTTTCGATACATCTAGTTTTAGTAGTTATACACCTGAGATATTTTAATATTATTTTAATCCACCTCCAAGCCAACCAATCACAACTCACCCTACACCCCCAAAACCCCCAAGGCTGGCTCATTTTCACTTTGTGGCCGAAAATAGGTAGAGAGAAAAAGAGAGAAAAGTTCTTAGTTCTAAATCTTCAAAGCTTGATTTCTGCTGAACTAAAACTCAAATCAAAATTCCAATCCGACCAAAATGATCCTCCCTTCTTTCTCTACATGATCATATGACTTATCAAGGCTGGGATCAAGGTGATTTGGCTGCACCATCTCTCTTTTGATTCGGTTTCAAGGAAACATGGTTAAATATGTGTTTTCTTGATGTGATTTAGGAGGAAAAAGTGCTTAGGGACCACCTGAAAGTTTAATTGAATTAGGAGCAGCAAAACCAGGTAGGGTGCCACGAAATTAATCTTGATTATTTGTGTTTGAGTTGTGTGAATGTTGTATAATTTGGCTGTGCTAAAAATTGGTTGCATATATGATTGATTCTTGGTGAAAATTTGGTGAAATTTTGATGAAATTTGATGAAATTCAAGCTTTATGTTCATGTTCTTGGAGCAGCTGGAAAAACGAAACCCTAGGCTTAAATTGAGGTTCAATTTGTGTTGAAATCATGTAGAAAAGATGGGGTTTTAGTGGCTGCTAATTTATTATGAATTATAGTAAAAATCGGTTGCTGAAAAGACTGAAAAATGGGTAAAAACAGAGAAAGAATCTGAAGAATTTATGAAGAACATGAAGAACACTTTGAGTGTGATGAAGAACAATGAAGAACAGGCCTTAGATCTTAAAAAGGGCAAGGAAGTAAAATTTTTGGTGTTTAAGGGGTTGTTTGGTAATTTCTGAAAGTTAGGGTGGTAAAAGTAGAAATATTAAAAGTTACGGGTGGTAAAAAGTGAATTTTAAAGGTTAAAAGTAAAAGGTAAGTTAATTTTCGAAAATTAATAATAAAATAATAAATAATAATAAAATATTAAATAATAATATTTAAATAAAAATAATATTTTAATAAAAATAATAAAATAATGCGAAAAAGGCAGTTTTCCGTAAAAGCTTTAGAAAGACAACTTTAAGTGCAGAATTCTCCTAATTACTTTCATAAAACACTTAGGGAGTGGTATGAACATATTAGTGAGGTAAAGATAAAAGAAAGATAAAAGTCAAAGGAAAGATAAAAACCAAAGAAAAAGTTTGTAACGTTTTAACAACAGAAAAATAGACAGAGACTAGTGAACGAACTAGGGCAACTTTGTTAGTACTTGAGTTGCGACTAGGGTTAGGTATAATATGAAAAGTTAAACTGTTTCAGTATAGACTTAATGAACCTATATTTGGGACAAGTTAACTATTCATACCGAAATTTACATAAGCTTTAAATACATACATTAAGCAGAGAAATCAAAGTAGAGTAGAGAAACACAGAAAACAGAGTAACCGGAATAAAATAAAGAGATAAAGAGAAAAAGAGTAATATAGATACAGATGAAAAGAGTAATCAGAGAAGAGAAAAGAGATACAGAGAACAGAGTAATTAAAACAGAGCAAAAAGATACAGAGAAAAGGAAAACCAGAACAGAATAAAGAGATATGTATATATATTAGTTGCTTGATGCAACCCAGAGCTATATTTAATATATATTAGTTGCTTAATGCAACCCAGAGCTTCTGTAGGGAAACTAAGTTACCTACAGCTATTTTCCGCTTCCCCAGAGCAGAGCAGAGTATATATATATTTTCCTGTAGTAAGTAGAGGCTGTCTCAAATGAGCGGCTATTATTATATGCGCATTTATTTAGGAACGGAAAATCATATATGGGAAATCAGGATTACTCGTGACCGGATAAATGTCGGGATTGCGGGCAGCCAACCGACACATGAGCTCATGGCCTGTACTAGGGCTAGACATGCATCATTCTTGTCTGCGCATCACTCTCTGTTGCTTTTCTTCTTGTGTGTGAACTATTTCTTTATGTTTGTCTGCTTGAGGGCTAGGTGTGTGCTTTATGTCCTTGTGTTCTTCTGTTTGTGTTCTGTTGTCACTACTTTCTATTTCTATCTTTATCTCCTGTTTACTGTTTCGCTATATTATGTTATTCGTCTGCTAATCGACCCCAAATAAATGAACGTAACTAATAACCCCAACCCTACTAAGGACTCCCCAGTTCTTACCCCTTCTCTCCCTTCCTCCCCCTCAGATGGAGACGGGCGTGATCTTCTATGAGTTCGAGGACCCTTACGTCTACGAGGATCCGGTACATCACAGTTACATCATCATGGGATTGGAGCCTCGTATTAGACGATATGCGTTACCTAATCGAGCTTTTCAACATCCTCTATCTAGCCTGCATTTTGAACCTGATGCTCCTTACGACTTTCCCTTATCCTGGTTACATCCTGACGCACCTGTACATCCTTTTCCTGATGACCCCGAGCACCATATACCAGCTCAACCTTTGAATGAGGTGGAACCTGAGCCTATCATTCCTGATGAGCCCGAGTTAGCTGGTGACTACGTACCTGTGATACCACCAGAGTGGGACTTTCCCCCTGAGCCGATCCCTGACTTTCCACAGCCTGATGAGCCGGCACTACCGGACGATGGGGTAGCTCCTATATACCCGAACGGAGGATCTGAGGGTATAGTTGTAGCTGCGGATGATGAGGAGGAGGAGGATCCTGAGATAGAGATAGAGCAGGATGAGGAGATGGACGAACCTCACGGCAATTCTCCGAACGGCCACGAGTAGATATAGTTTGACTGTGGAAGGCGCATTCTTTTGATGACACTCTAGTCTAACATTATCTGATAGTTAGTCTCTCACTTGTGTTAGTACACCCGAGAGCTAGGAGCTATATAGTGGTTAGGCTAGCCTGGGTGCCAGTTTAGCGGCTTTTTGCATGGGCAAGGCCCTGGGAGTGTCGTGTAAATATTAGCTACGTAGGATGACGAGGATGTAAACTGACTTGATCTTGTGTAAACGCTACATGTTTTGTTATAGTGTACATGATGTATATTATCAGCTGTATTTCTATGTTTCTTTATGCCACTTTTCTATTACTCTCATTGTATGCTTGTTTATTTTACCTGAACGTCCGTAACAAATATATAAAAAAAATTACTCGTAAAATTGGCATCGCTCTAACAAGGAACAGGCTCAAATATTAAATAATAGATAACAATTATGAAGGATAAGTTAGTAACACTTAGCTTCTTGTATGACCATGGCATACTAGGAGTTGGGTCGTTACAAGTTGGTATCAGAGCAGTTCGTTCCCAATAGAGCCTGGGGAGTGGACTGACTATGCTTCATTGCATACTCTGTTGTCTGTCTCATGCTTATAGGATATCTATGTGATATGTGTTGCACGATTGTCTCTATGTTTTCATTCTGGGAAGGTTCACACTTGACTTGAAGTGTTAAGACTGATCACCTTAATAATGATTGTTTGGTGTGAACAGGACCACGATGGGTTCACGGAGACGAGGCATACGGGAAGGAATTCCTAATGTTAACTATGAGAGAGAACAGGAGACGTTTATGACTACCATGAACGCTGTGGCTGAGGCAGTGCGTGAGGCTGCAGTAGCAGCGGCTAGGGCTGTTGATCGTCTTGGAGTGAGAAACGGGAATGAGAATGAGCATGGGGAAGATAGTGGAAATGATGAGAATAACTTAGGGCATCTCGAAAGACCTATGACCCTTGCGACTTTTCTGAAAGTTAAACCGCCTAAGTTTAAAGGTACACTTGTTGCGACTGATGCTGACAATTGGTTTCGAGCTATCGAATGATCACTGCGAGCGCAGCATGTTCCGGAAGGCCAGCACGTGGAGTTTGCTACTTATATGCTGGAAGGAGAAGCTGAGCATTGGTGGTAGGGGATACAACGACTGCTGCAACAAGATGAAGGCGATATTCCTTGGAATACTTTTAAGGATGAATTTTATAAGAAGTATTTTCCGAGGGCAGCTCGTGACGCTAAGGAGATGGAACTTATGCAGCTGAAGCAGGGTAACACAACTGTTGCAGAATATGCTCGTAAGTTTGATGACTTGTGCCGTTTCTCCAAGATCTGCCAAGGGAATCCTGCTGACTTTGAAGAATGGAAATGTTTGAAGTTTGAAGGGGGCCTTCGTGAAGATCTGATGAGTTCAGTAGTTCCATTGGAGATACGAAATTTTGCTGAGCTAGTTAATAAGTGTAAGTTAGTAGAAGATGTGCTAAGAAGGTAATTGCCTCTAAAGCAAGTCGTCAAGGATTTCCACCAAGGAACTACAATAGCTATAATTGGCAACCACGAAGGACAAACTTCAAGACACCTGGTGTGCCACAGCGAAGGAATCCACAAGCTGGTAACGTTCCTGCTCGCTCTGTGGGTGGAAACGGAGGTAGACCGAGGCAGGATAATGGCAAACGACCTCAACAGGTGCAGGTGAACACTACATGCAAGCGATGTGGGAAGGATCATGGTATTAACCCGTGTTTGTTTGGAACATTCAATTGTTATAGATGTGGAGGAACTGGACATATTGCTAAGGAATGCCTAAAGATATTCGCTCGAAATCCAGTACGAACCCAGCAACAAGGTCGAGTGTTTGCCATGACTGCTGATGATGCTATGCAATCAGACGCCCTGATCCAAGGTCAGTGTTACGTCAAGAATCGATTTCTAACTGTACTGTATGATTCGGGTGCATCGCATTCTTTTATTTCTTTAACTGCTGCTCGTGAGTTGGGACTAGATTTCTCTGAGTTGAACTTTGATCTAATTGTCCATACACCTGCGTCCCAAAATGCTTTGACTAGTTTAGTGTACCTGCAAGTACCATTCACTATTAGAAACAAAACTTTTATACATGATCTAATTTGTTTGCCTCTATGTGGTTTAGAAGTTATTCTAGGATTAGATTGGTTGTCCAAGTATCATGTTTTCCTTGATTGCTTTGAAAGAACTGCTATTATTCCGTCTGATAGTTTAGATATTAAACCATTTTTGTCATATACCTTATATCTGAATTTTGTAAGAGTTACCTTAGACGGGAGTGATTGTGAGGGGTACGTTCTGTTAGCGGCTAGCTCAAATGACAGTGAAGTAAGCTTAGAACAAATCCGAGTGGTGAAGGAATTTCCTGATGTTTTCCCGGACGACATACCTGAGTTTCCTCCTCAGCGGGAGATAGAATTCAGCATTGAACTTGTACCTGGAACCGGACCAATTTCCATAGCACCGTACCGGATGTCACCACTGGAACTTGCAGAGTTGAAGAAGTAGTTGGATGAGCTACTTGGGAAGAAATTTATTCGTCCCAGTGCATCACCTTGGGGAGCTCCGGTATTGCTAGTAAAGAAGAAGGATGGTGGAATGAGACTTTGCGTAGATTACCGACAGTTAAATAAAGTCACTATCAAGAACAAGTATCCACTTCCACGAATAGATGATTTGATGGATCAGTTAAAAGGTGCAACTATGTTTTCGAAGATTGATTTGCGATCGGGCTATCACCAGATTTGAGTGAAAGAGTCAGATATACCGAAGACTGCATTTAGAACTCGATATGGTCACTATGAGTATACAGTTATGTTGTTTGGACTAACTAATGCTCTTGCAATTTTCATGGATTACATGAATCGTATCTTCCGTCCGTACCTTGATTAGTTCGTACTAGTTTTCATAGACGATATTCTCATCTATTCGAAGACAGAAAGAGAGCATGAAGAGCATCTAAGGGCTGTATTGCAGATACTGAGGACTCGAAAGTTATATGCTAAACTATCAAAGTGCGAGTTCTGGACAGAGAAGGTGGCATTTTTGGGACATGTTATATTACAGGGAGGAATTGCGGTGGATCCTTCAAAAATTGAAGCAGTAGTGCAATGGGAACCACCTACGACCGTTACAGAAGTTCGGAGTTTTCTCGGACTTGCTGGATATTACCGGAGGTTCATCAAAGGATTTTCACAGATAGCCTTACCTTTGACTTACCTTACACGAAAGGAAGTTCCGTTCGTTTGGACGGCTGAGTGTGATAGAAGTTTCAAGATGCTTAAGGAGAAGTTAACAACTTCACCTGTATTAGTACTACCCGACCCACAGAAACCTTTTGAAGTATACTGTGACGCCTCTCATAAAGGACTTGGATGTGTGCTGATGCAAGACAAAAATGTGGTGGCTTATGCTTCCCGGTAGCTGAGACCTCATGAACGAAATTATCCAACGCATGACTTAGAGTTGGCTGCAGTGGTGTTTGCTCTGAAGATCTGGAGGCACTATTTGTATGGCGCTCAACTAGAAATTTTCTCTGACCACAAAAGTTTAAAGTATATCTTTGACCAGAAGGATCTTAATATGCGACAGCGAAGGTGGATGGAGTTCCTGAAGGACTATGATTTTAAGTTAAGTTATCACCCAGGAAAAGCAAACGTGGTGGCAGACGCCTTGAGCAGGAAGAATTTGAGTATCTCTTGGATGATGATAAAGGAAGAGAAGCTACTTACGGAATTTGAGGACCTTAAGTTGGCTATAACTGAGACGTCAAATGGAGTCTGTTTGGCGCAGTTGCATATAACACCAGATTTTAAGATTAGGATTCAACAAGCACAAGCACAAGACTCAGAAATGATGACGATGCTGAGACGGATAAAAGTAGAAGAACCAGAAGCTGTAAGACTAGATCGTAGCAGTCTCTGGAGATACAAGAACAGAATTTGTGTGCCTAGCTCTGGAGATTTACGGCAAAGGATTCTTGCAGAAGCTCATCAAAGTAGATTTTCTATGCATCCTGGAGTAACAAAGATGTACCAGGATTTGAAACAAATGTTCTGGTAGCCGGGCTTAAAGAAAGAGGTAGCTGATTATGTCTCAAAATGTTTAACTTGCCAAAAGGTGAAGGTGGAACACCAGAAACCATCAGGAACCCTGCAACCCTTAGAAATACCACAATGGAAATGGGAGCAGATCACTATGGATTTTGTTATGGGATTGCCAAGGACTTCAACGGGACACGATGCCATTTGGGTAATTGTGGACAGGTTGACAAAATCAGCGCACTTCCTTCCGATTCGAGTTGATTATACCTTAGAAAGGCTGGCACGGATATATATTCAAGAAATTGTACGATTGCACGGAATACCTTCATCAATTGTTTCAGACCGAGATCCGAGGTTTACTTCCAGATTCTGGGGAGCTTTCCAGAAAGCTTTAGGAACAGAATTGCATATAAGTACAGCATACCATCCTCAGACAGACGGACAATCAGAGCGGACAATCCAGACATTGGAAGACATGCTAAGATCTTGTGTGATGGATAACCAAGGTAGTTGGGATAAATATTTGCCGTTGGTCGAGTTCGTCTAAAACAATAGTTACCAACAAAGTATCGGTATGGCACCATATGAAGCTCTCTATGGAAGGAGATGTCAGACACCATTGTGTTGGAATGATAACGGAGAAGCTAGTGTCTTGGGTCCAAACTTAGTGCAAGAAACTATTGAGAAGATAAAGGGGATTCGCCAGAAGATCTAGACAGCACAGAGTCGTCAAAAGAGCTATGCCGATAATAGACGTATACCCTTAGAGTTTAGTGAGGGACACCATGTCTTTCTTAAAGTAACCCCGACTACTAGAATAGGTAGAGCCCTTAAGACTAAAAAGCTTAACCCTCGATACATAGGACCTTTCCAAATACTTAAAAGAGTCGGTCTAGTAGCTTATCAAGTAGCCCTTCCTCCATATCTATCAAACCTTCATGATGTTTTTCATGTCTCACAACTTAAGAAATATATTCCCGACGAAAGTCACATTTTACATCCAGGGACAGTACAATTACGAGACGATTTGACATATAAAGCATCACCAGTTCGGATCGTAGAAAGAAGCGATAAGCAGCTAAGAGGCAAAACTCTTCGCTTGGTCAAAATAGCTTGGGGACAAAGAGGGAAGAAGAGCACACCTGGGAACTCGAAGATAAGATGAAAGCTGATTACCCGCATCTATTC
Source organism: Arachis stenosperma (assembly GCF_014773155.1). Taxonomy (NCBI): domain Eukaryota; kingdom Viridiplantae; phylum Streptophyta; class Magnoliopsida; order Fabales; family Fabaceae; genus Arachis; species Arachis stenosperma. Next base: position 99,230,830 of record NC_080381.1, read on the forward strand.
TCAGGTAACTGAAATTTTGAGGGCAAAATTTTCTGTTAGGAGGGTAGAATGTAACAACCCCGATTTTCGAGTACGCGAGACCTTTTCTGAAAGCACGAATTTCTCCGGAAGATCAGTAAAGGGAAAACCTTTGATATATCATCAAGAATATCAATCCTAATTTCATTATGTCATATTTAAGCTAGAACCTTTTATGAGGCAAGCTCGATAATGAAGTTATGAAGAACATAGTTTTTGAACCGTATCGGTTAGGAGTTTTGATCCGGTTTTTTGTAAATAGTCTCAGTTTAACGAACCGGACTCGATTCATGAGAGAAGAGAGATAATAGGGTAATATCATCATTATAGGAGTATTAGAAGCTTCTTGAATGATATTATAAGGTTACCTGGTCAGTTTTAGTTAAAAATAGAAAATCGATTTAACCGGGTTCACAGTTTACTGGTGTAGCTTAACACCAGCACTCTCTGATGACTTTAGCAATGCTAAGGCCTCATTATTCATGTTTTATTCTCATAATAAATATGTTACTAGTGTTATTTAAGCTAGTAGCTCAGAAAATAATTTTTAGAGATGTTTTTGCAAGTGTTCTTATACATCTAGTTTTAGTAGTTATACACCTGAGATATTTTAATATTATTTTAATCCACCTCCAAGCCAACCAATCACAACTCACCCTACACCCCCAAAACCCCCAAGGCTGGCTCATTTTCACTTTGTGGCCGAAAATAGGTAGAGAGAAAAAGAGAGAAAAGTTATTAGTTCTAAATCTTCAAAGCTTGATTTTTGCTGAACTAAAACTCAAATCAAAATTCCAATCCGACCAAAATGATCCTCTCTTCTTTCTCTACATGATCATATGACTTATCAAGGCTGGGATCAAGGTGATTTGGCTGCACCATCTCTCTTTTGATTCGGTTTCAAGGAAACATGGTTAAATATGTGTTTTCTTGATGTGATTTAGGAGGAAAAAGTGCTTAGGGACCACCTGAAAGTTTAATTGAATTAGGAGCAGCAAAACCAGGTAGGGTGCCACGAAATTAATCTTGATTATTTGTGTTTGAGTTGTGTGAATGTTGTATAATTTGGCTCTGCTAAAAATTGGTTGCATATATGATTGATTCTTGGTGAAAATTTGGTGAAATTTTGATGAAATTTGATGAAATTCAAGCTTTATGTTCATGTTCTTGGAGCAGCTGGAAAAACGAAACCCTAGGCTTAAATTGAGGTTCAATTTGTGTTGAAATCATGTAGAAAAGATGGGGTTTTAGTGGCTACTAATTTATTATGAATTATAGTAAAAATCGGTTGCTGAAAAGACTGAAAAACGGGTAAAAACAGAGAAAGAATCTGAAGAATTTATGAAGAACATGAAGAACACTTTGAGTGTGATGAAGAACAATGAAGAACAGGCCTTAGATCTTAAAAAGGGCAAGGAAGTAAAATTTTTGGTGTTTAAGGGGTTGTTTGGTAATTTCTGAAAGTTAGGGTGGTAAAAGTAGAAATATTAAAAGTTACGGGTGTAAAAAGTGAATTTTAAAGGTTAAAAGTAAAAGGTAAGTTAATTTTCGAAAATTAATAATAAAATAATAAATAATAATAAAATATTAAATAATAATATTTACATAAAAATAATATTTTAATAAAAATAATAAAATAATGCGAAAAAGGCAGTTTTCCGTAAAAGCTTTAGAAAGACAACTTTTAGTGCAGAATTCTCCTAATTACTTTCATAAAACACTTAGGGAGTGGTATGAACATATTAGTGAGGTAAAGATAAAAGAAAGATAAAAGTCAAAGGAAAGATAAAAACCAAAGAAAAAGTCTAACGTTTTAACGACAGAAAAACAGACAGAGACTAGTGAACGAACAAGGGCAACTTAGTTAGTACTTGAGTTGCGACTAGGGTTAGGTATAATATGAAAAGTTAAACTGTTTCAGTATAGACTTAATGAACCTATATTTGGGACAGGTTAACTATTCATACCGAAATTTACATAAGCTTTAAATACATACGTTAAGCAAAGAAATCAAAGTAGAGTAGAGAAACACAGAAAACAGAGTAATCGGAATAAAATAAAGAGATAAAGAGAAAAAGAGTAATATAGATACAGATGAAAAGAGTAATCAGAGAAGAGAAAAGAGATACAGAGAACAGAGTAAAGAGATACAGAAAAAAGGGAAACCAGAACAGAATAAAGAGATATGTATATATATTAGTTGCTTGATACAACCCAGAGCTATATTTAATATATATTAGTTGCTTAATGCAACCCAGAGCTTCTGTAGGGAAACTAAGTTACCTACAGCTATTTTCCGCTTCCCCAGAGCAGAGCAGAGTATATATATATATATTTTCCTGCAGTAAGCAGAGGCTGTCTCAAATGAGCGGCTATTATTATATGCGCATTTATTTAGGAACGGAAAATCGTATCTGGGAAATCGGGATTACTCGTGACCGGATAAATGTCAGGATTGCGGGCAGCCAACCGACACATGAGCTCATGGCCTGTACTAGGGCTAGACATGCATCATTCTTGTCTGCGCATCACTCTCTGTTGCTTTTCTTCTTGTGTGTGAACTATTTCTTTATGTTTGTCTGCTTGAGGGCTAGGTGTGTACTTTATTTCCTTGAGTTCTTCTATTTGTGTTCTGTTGTCTCTACTTTCTATTTCTATCTTTATCTTCTGTTTACTGTTTCGCTATATTATGTTATTCGTCTGTTAATCGACCCCAAATAAATGAACGTAACTAATAACCCCGACCCTACTAAGGACTCCCCAGTTCTTACCCCTTCTCTCCCTTCCTCCCCCTCAGATGGAGACGGGCGTGATCTTCTATGAGTTCGAGGACCCTTACGTCTACGAGGATCCGGTACATCACAGTTACATCATCATGGGATTGGAGCCTCGTATTAGACGATATGTGTTACCTAATCGAGCTTTTCAACATCCTCTGTCTAGCCCGCATTTTGACCTTGATGCTCCTTACGACTTTCCCTTATCCTGGTTACATCCTGACGCACCTGTACATCCTTTTTCTGATGACCCCGAGCACCCTATACCAGCTCAACCTTTGAATGAGGTGGAACCTGAGCCTATCATTCCTGATGAGCCCGAGTTAGCTGGTGACTACGTACCTGTGATACCACCAGAGTGGGACATTCCCCCTGAGCCGATCCCTGACTTTCCACAGCCTGATGAGCCGGCACTACCGAACAATGGGGTAGCTCCTATATACGTGAACGGACCTGTGCTCGCAAATGGTTTTGTACATAGTGACAGCAGTGTTTCTGGCGGATCTGAGGGTATAGTTGTAGCTACGGATGATGAGGAGGAGGAGGATCCTGAGATAGACATAGAGCAGGATGAGGAGATGGACGAGCCTCACGGCAATTCTCCGAACGGCCACGAGTAGATATAGTTTTACTGCGGAAGGGGCATTCTTTTGATGACACTCTAGTCTAACATTATCTGATAGTTAGTCTCTCACTTGTGTTAGTACACCCGAGAGCTAGGAGCTATATAGTGGTTAGGCTAGCCTGGGTGCCAGTTTAGCGGCTTTTTATATGGGCCAGGCCCTGGGAGTGTCGTGTAAATATTAACTACGTAGGATGACGAGGATGTAAACTGACTTGATCTTGTGTAAACGCTACATGTTTTGTTATAGTGTACATGATGTATATTATCATCTGTATTTCTATGTTTCTTTATGCCACTTTTCTATTACTCTCATTGTATGCTTGTTTATTTTACCTGAACGTCCGTAACAAATATAAAAAAAATTAAAATTACTCGTAAAATTGGCATCGCTCTAACAAGGAACAGGCTCAAATATTAAATAATAGATAACAATTAGGAAGGATAAGTTAGTAACACTTAGCTTCTTGTATGACCATGGCATACTGGGAGTTGGGTCGTTACAAAGCGCTGATGTAAAAGCGCGCGCCTTTAGAGGAAAACGTTCTACATTCAAAAAGATTCTACAAAAAGAAGAAATCGACAAAATGCTTGAGTTCGGCTTCGTCGTAAAAGGACCGAAGTCAAAAACTCGACCTTAACAGAAAGACCGAGCTCAAGCAGGGGCACTTTTCATACCCTGGGTCGAGCTGTCCGACCCGGGATGTCCTACAGACAAAGCGACCGACCTCTTCAAGACAAGACAACCCGATCTCTTCTCAAAGAGCTTGGCCAAGTCACAGGAAAGCCCAAACAAAGGGCCCATATAGAGGAACACGTCCCAAATCCAAGGGCAGTCCAAATCCCGTAGAGATAAAGGCGGTTCCCTTGAAAAGATAAGATGACCTCACTTAAAGATAAGATAAAGATAAGATAGGATAACTAACTTATCTTATCCACAGGAGGCCACATCTCACCATTATAAATACACTGGAGCACCCACGTATAACTCATACTCTGATTCTACTCAATACCTGCTTAATACCCTTGCTAACTTAAGCATCGGAGTCCCTTGTAGGTACCCTCCACTCTCCGGGGACGAAGGATCAGCACCATCACCAAGTCCAACAAGTCGGATACACCAGCTCCGGCCGTTATACACCTGCCGGACGCATCAGCTCCGACCAACACAAAAGATCTCGACCGAGATCGACCTACAGTTTCAGGTAACCCCCGGAACAATATCTGAAATGTATTTTTATTTAAAGAAAGTGCAAATATATACAGGCGGGAATTTTTCATACCCTTAAGTTGGATTAAATCTCAATCTTTGATGCCTCATTAAAAAACCTTTTCAGGAAAAAGAGTGCATCTTGAGATCTTTTACCTTTCCTAGCTATAGTACCTTCTTAGGTTACAGGCGTGCCATGATCTGGGAAGTTCTCGTCCCTCGAGTTCGGACAGTCTGTAGTAGCCCTTCCCAAGTACTTCTGTGACTCGGTAGGGTCCTTTCCAGTTAGCTGCCAGCTTTCCTTCTCCAGGTCGAGTTGTTCCAATATCATTTCCGATTAAGATGAGATCATTCTCCATGAAATCTCTTGGCACTACATTTTGATTATACCTGGAAGCCATTCGCCGCTTTAGTGCTTCTTCTCTGATCGAAGCTCTTTCTTGGATTTCCGGAAGTAGGTCGAGCTCTTCTCTTTGAAGTTGAAAGTTGGTTTGTTCATTGTAGTGGACTACTCGGGGAGACCCTTCCTCAACTTCTATTGGAATCATTGCCTCCACTCCGTATGCTAGTCAAAATGGGGATTCGTTTGTAGTGGAATGTGGAGTTGTTCGATACGCCCATAGGACTTGTGGAAGTTCCTCAGCCCAAGCTCCCTTTGCTTCTTGTAATCTCCGTTTCAGCCCGGCCAATATGACTTTGTTGGCTGCTTCGGCTTGTCCATTGGCTTGGGGGTGTTCGACAGAGGTGAACTGGTGTTTTATGTTTAAGTCGGCCACTAGTTTTCTGAAGCCTGCATCTGTGAATTGGGTGCCGTTATCCGTGGTGATGGAGTATGAAACCCCAAATCTTGTAACAATGTTCCTATATAGGAATTTCTGGCTTCTTTGAGCAGTGGCATTGGCTAGGGGTTCTGCTTCGATCCATTTCATGAAATAGTCTACCCCTATTATAAGGAATTTTACTTGTCCCGATCCCTGTGGGAAGGGTCCGAGAAGATCGAGTCCCCATTTTGCAAATGGCCAGGGTGAGGTCATGCTAATGAGTTTTTCTGGCGGGGCGATGTGAAAGTTGGCATGCTTCTGACATGGTGGACATGTCTTTACAAATTCTGTAGCTTCCTTTCATAGAGTTGGCCAATAGAATCCTGCCCGGAGTACCTTTTTGGTGAGAGCTTGGGCTCCGAGATGATTACCACAAATGCCGTTGTGTACTTCCTCCAAGACTTCTTTTGTGTTGGAGGTCGGTACGTATTTTAACAATGGTGTTGAGATCCCTCTTTTGTATAGGATGTTATTTATGATAGTGTAGTATTGTGCCTCCCTTTTTAACCTCTTTGCCTCCTTTTCATCTGTGGGGAGCGCTTTTGTTTTGAGGTATTTAATTATGGGGGTCATCCATCCCTGATCCCGACCTGTTATGGCTAGGATTTTTTCTTCTTCCGATATTGATGGGTTCTGCAGTATTTCTTGGATGAGGCTTCTATTGTTGCCCCCTGGTTTGGTGCTAGCTAGCTTTGAGAGTGCGTCAGCTTGGACATTTTGCTCGCGGGGTATGTGGCAAATCCTATATTCCCCGAGTTGTCCGAGCTGTTCTTTAGTTTTATCCAAATATTTTCTCATGATAGGATTTTTGGCTTGGTAGCTTCCCGTTATTTACGAGGTAATGACTTATGAGTCACTGTAGATGTTGAGTTTCTGAGCTCCAACTTCCCTAGCCAGCTTCAAACCAGCTAATAATGCTTCATATTCCGCTTGGTTATTTGAGGCCGGGAATCCGAATTTCAGGGAAAGCTCAAGTTGGGTTCCTTGGTTGCTTTCGATTATCACACCTGCACCGCTTCTAGCTTTATTTGAGGAACCGTCTACGTATATGTTCCACTCTATGGGGATTTCCGTGGTATCTGTGAATTCTGCAATGAAGCCGGCTAGGTATTGTGATTTGATAGCTGTCCGTGCCTCGTACTACAGGTCAAACTCGGACAACTCGATTGCCCACTGTAGGATTCTTCCTGCTAGGTCTGTTTTCTGCAATATTCCTTTTATGGGCTGGTTGGTCCGAACTTTGATGGTGTGCGCTTGAAGTACTAACGAAGTCGTCGAGATGCAAGTATCAGAGCGTAGGTGAACTTCTCTATTTTCTGGTAGTTCAGCTCTGACCCCCTGTAGTGCTTTACTAATGAAGTAGACGGGTTGTTGTCCCCCTTCGTCTTCTCTAATTAATGCTGAGGCTATTGCCCGACTTCCTACTGCAAGGTATAGTATGAGCGGTTCTCCCTCTCGTGGTCGAGATAGGATGGGGGGCTGTCCTAAGAATTCTTTAAAGGCTCGGAAGGCTTGCTCACATTTCGTTGTCCACTCGAAGTTCTTTCCCTTCCTTAAGGTAGCGTAGAAGGGAAGGGACCTTATTGCTGACCCTGCTAGGAATCTGGACAAGGCTGCCAGTCTCCCATTGAGTTGTTGTACCTCTTTGACGCAGGTTGGGCTTTTCATGTTGAGTATGGCCTGCCATTTATCTGGATTTGCCTCGATTCCTCTTTGTGTGAGCATAAAGCCCAAAAATTTACCAACTTCCACTGCGAAGGTGCATTTAGCCGGGTTGAGTCGCATGTTGTGTTTCTGTATGGTGTCGAATACTTGAACCAAGTCGGTTAGTAATGTTCCCTCACTTTGTGTCTTTACCAACATGTTGTCCACAGAGACCTCCATGATTTTTCCGATGTGGTTTGAGAAGACTTTATTCATTAGCCTTTGATAAGTGGCTCCCGCGTTTTTAAGGCCGAAAGGCATTACGATGTAGCAATAATTTGCTTTTGGTGTGAGAAACGAGGTTTTTTCCTGATCCGGTGGATACATTGGGATCTGGTTGTACCCCGAGTATGCGTCCATGAACGAGAGATACTTGTATCCTGATGAGACATCTACTAGAGCATCGATGCTTGGGAGTGGGTAAGGGTCTTTTGGGCAGGCTTTGTTGAGGTCGGTGTAGTCCGTGCACATTCGCCACTTCCCATTTGACTTTTTCACCAAGACGACATTCACTAGCCATAGTGGGTATTTAACTTCTCTTATGAATCCTGCTTCTAGTAGTGCTTGTACTTGTTATTCTACAGCCTGAGATCGTTCTGGCCCGAGTTTTCTTCGTCTTTGTTGTACCGGCCGGGATCCCGGGTAGACTGCCAGCTTGTGGCTCATTAGTTCGGGATCTATGCCTGGCATGTCGGCAGCTTTCCATGCGAAGAGATCAACATTATCCCGTAGAAACCGTATTAGTGATTCTTTTGCGTCTCCTTTCAAGATCGTGCCAATATTAGTTGTTTTGTCCGAGGTATCTCCGATCTGAACTTTTTCTATTTCTCCTTCGAGTCGTGGGCGGAGTTCTTCTCATCTCTGATCTCCGCCGAGTTCGATCGTGTGGAACTCTCCTCCTTCGCCTCGGAGATTTAGACTTTCATTATAACAGCGATGCGCCATCTTTTGATCTGCTTTTACTGTAGCTATCTCTTCTGTAGTTGGGAATTTCATACATAGATGTGGGGTTGAAACTATTGCTCCGAGTTGATTTAACGTCGTCCGACCTATTAAGGCATTGTAGGCTGAGCTTACGTCGACCACGATATAGTCTATCTTAAGTGTTCTGGATTGGTTCCCCTTTCCAAAGGTTGTGTGTAACGAAACGTATCCTTTTGGCTGTACTGGGGTGTCTCCAAGTCCGAACAAGCTGTTTGGGTATGCTTTTAGCTCTTTTTCTTCTAAGCCGAGTTTATCGAAGGCAGTTTTGAATAGAATGTCGGCGGAGCTTCCTTGATCAATTAATTTACGGTGGAGGTTGGCGTTTGCCAGTATGATTGTGATAACCATGGGGTCATCGTGTCCTGAGATGATTTTGGATGCATCTTCTTTGGTAAACGTGATTGCTGGGATGTCTGGCACTTCTTTCTTGCCTTCGACATGATATACTTCTTTGAGGTGTCGCTTGCGGGATGATTTGGAGGTTCCTCCTCCAGCAAATCTGCCGTGTATCAAGTGGACATGTCTTTCCGGTGTGCGGGGTGATCATTCAGATCGTCCGACATCTTCATCCCTTCTTCTTTTTCTTGGTTCTTCATCCCGATTGGCTAGGAACCGATCTCGTTTTCCTTCCCTAACTAATTTCTCTATGACATTTTTCAAGTCGAAGCATTCGTTGGTGGAATGTCCTCGGACTCGATGATACTCACAGTATTCGTTCCGGTTTCCTCCTCCCCTTTTGCCCTTAAGTGGCCGAGTGGTGGACGAAATTGTGATCCTTATTCTTTAAGTTGCACTCCTTGTAAAATTATGGAATTTAAGAAATTGGCACGAGGGAACCATGGATCATTTGTGATCAATATTCTAACTATTTTGAGAGGCATCATTATTAAGGCACTGGTTGAATTCACAACTCCGTTCAACTAACCAGCAAGTGTACTGGGTCGTCCAAGTAATAAACCTTACGTGAGTAAGGGTCGATCCCACAGAGATTGTTGGTATGAAGCAAGCTATGGTCACCTTGTAAATCTCAGTTAGGCAGATTAAATTGTTTATGGTTTCGAAAATTAATAAAAAAAGGAAATAATAAAAGGGATAGAATACTTATGCAGATTCATTGGTGGGAATTTCAGATAAGCATATGGAGATGCTGCATGGCTCAAGGACGCCTGCTTTCCTACTGCTTCAACTCAATCCTTCTTACTCCTTTCCATGGCAAGCTGTGTATAGGGGTTCACCATCAGCGGTGGCTACTTTCAATCCTCTTGGGAAAATGATCCTATGCGGCTGTCACTCGCACGGCTAATCGTCTGGAGGCATCACCCATGGTTGATGGCTACATCCCATCCTCGCAGTGAAAACTACGCTCACGCACTCTGTCACAGCACGGCTAATCACTGGTTGGTTCCTGCGCCTACTGGAATAGAATCCCTCGATTCTTTTGCGTCTGTCACTAACGCCCAGCACTTGCAAGTTTGAAGCACGTCACAGTCATTCATTACCAGAATCCTACTTGGAATACCACAGACAAGGTTAGACTTTCCGGATTCCCAGGATCCTACTCGGAATACCACAGACAAGGTGAGACTTTCCGGATCCTCATAAATGCCGCCATCTATCTAGCTTATACCACGAAGATTCTGTTGGGGAATCTAAGAGATACGCATTCAAGCTCGGTTGCATGTAGAACGGAAGTGGTTGTCAATCACGTGCGTTCATAAGTGAGAATGATAATGATCGTCACTTTCATCATTACATTCATCATGTTCTTGGGTACGAATGAATATCTTGGAATAAGAATAAGAGAGATTTGAATAAAAGAAGATAGAATTGCATTAATACTTGAGGTACAGCAGAGCTCCACACCCTTAATCTATGGTGTGCAGAAACTCCACCGTTGAGAATACATAAGTAAAAGGTTCAGGCATGGCCGAATGGCCAGCCCCCTAAAACGTGATCAATAGCCTCTTAGGATGAAGAATAAAACAAAACTGAGACCAAAGATGTCTAATACAATAGTAAATCATCTTATTTATAATAAACTAGCTCCTAGGGTTTACATGAGTAAGTAATTGATGCATAAGTCCACTTCCGGGGCCCACTTGGTGTATGCTTGGGCTGAGCTTGATCAATCCACGAGCTGAGGCTTCTCTTGGAGTTGAACTCCGAGTTATGACGTGTTTTGGGCGTTCAACTCCGGATCATGACGTTTTTCTGGCGTTTAACTCCAGACAGCAGCATGTACTTGGCGTTCAACGCCAAGTTACGTCGTCAATTTCCGAATAAAGTATAGACTATTATATATTGCTGGAAAGCCCTGGATGTCTACTTTCCAACTCCGTTGAGAGCGCGCCAATTGGAGTTCTGTAGCTCCAGAAAATCCATTTCGAGTGCAGGGAAGTCAGATTCCAACAGCATCAGCAGTCCTTTTGTCAGCCTTTTTCAGAGTTTTGCTCAAGTCCCTCAATTTCAGCCAGAAATTACCTGAAATCACAGAAAAACACACAAACTCATAGTAAAGTCCAGAAATGTGAATTTAACATAAAAACTAATGAAAACATCCCTAAAAGTAGCTTGAACTTACTAAAAACTACCTAAAAACAATGCCAAAAAGCGTATAAATTATCTGCTCATCACAACACCAAACTTAAATTGTTGCTTGTCCCCAAGCAACTGAAAATCAAATAGGATAAAAAGAAGAGAATATACTATAAATTCCAAAATATAAATGAATATTAATTCTAATTAGATGAGCGGGACTTGTAGCTTTTTGCTTCTGAACAATTTTGGCATCTCACTTTTTCCTTTGTAGTTTAGAGTGATTGGCGTCTCTTAGGAACTTAGAATTTTGGATAGTGTTATTGATTTTCCTAGTTAAGCATGTTGATTCTTGAACACAGCTACTTATGAGTCTTGGCCGTGGCCCTAAGCATTTTGTTTTCCAGTATTACCACCGGATACATAAATGCCACAGACACATAACTGGGTGAACCTTTTCAGATTGTGACTCAGCTTTGCTAGAGTCCCCAGTTAGTGGTGTCCAGAGCTCTTAAGCACACTCTTTTGCCTTGGATCACGACTTTAACCACTCAGTCTCAAGCTTTTCACTTGGACCTTCATGACACAAGCACATGGTTAGGGACAGCTTGATTTAGCCGCTTAGGCCTGGATTTAATTTCCTTGGGCCCTCCTATCCATTGATGCTCAAAGCCTTGGATCCTTTTTACCCTTGCCTTTTGGTTTTAAGGGTTATTGGCTTTTTCTACTGCTCCTTCTTTTTCTTTTTTTTTTTCTAATTTTTTTTTTCGCCATTTTTTTTTCTTTTTTTTTTCGCTAGCTTTTGCTATTCACTGCTTTTTCTTGCTTCAAGAATCAATTTCATGATTTTTCAGATCCTCAATAACATTTCTCTTTGTTCATCATTCTTTCAAGAGCCAACAATTTTAACATTCATAAACAACAAGATCAAAAGACATATGCACTGTTCAAGCATTCATTCAGAAAACAAAAAGTATTGTCACCACATCAATATAATTAAATTAAATTCAATAGCTATTTTCGAAATTTATGTACTTCTTGTTCTTTTGAATTAAAACATTTTCTTTTAAGAGAGGTGAAGGATTAATGGAATTTATTCATAGCTTTAAGGCATGGTTACATACTAATGATCATGAAGTAGAGACACAAAACATAGATAAACACAATATTAAAAACCGAAAAACAGAAAGAAATAAAGAACAAGGAATGAATCCACCTTTAGTGGCGTCTTCTTCTTGAAGGTTCAACAATGTCCTTAAGCTCTTCTATGTCCCTTCCTTGCCTTTGTTGCTTGATTCCTAGTAATTTTGGTGTTCCTACCCTTAGTTGCTTCCAATATTTGTGTGGAGGACAATTTATCCCCTGAGGTATCTCAGGGATTTCTTGATTTGTAGCCACATGTTCTACCACTGAGCTATGACGGCTTTATATTAGTCTTTCCATCTCCCAAGACTCAGAGGTGGAAAGCCTTTATCCCTGTTCCTGCTCATATGAAAGAGAAGAAAACAAGAAAAGAAAGAGGAATCCTCTATGTCACAGTATAGAGATTCCTTTATGTTAGTAGAAAAAGAAGGGAGTAGAAGAATGAAGAAGAATTCGGATTTTTAGATGAAGAGAGGTGAAGAGAAGTGTTAGTAAACAAATAATTAAATAGAAGAAGAAAAAAGAAAGATAATTTCGAAAATAATTTTAAAAAGGGGTTAGTGATTTTCGAAAATTAGAGATAAATGTAATTGAAATTAAAATTTGAAACAATTAATTAATTAAAAAGAATTTTTGAATATTTTTCGAAAATAGAAGAAGGAGAAGTAGTTAGGTGGTTTTGAAAAAGATAAGAAACAAACAAAAAGTTAGTTAGTTGATTGAAAAAGATTTGAAATCAAAATTGAAAAGATAAGAAGGTAAGAGGTTTAGATAAGATATTTTGAAATCAAATTTTGAAAAAGATAAATTTTTTTTTTTAAAAATATGATAAAAAGATAAGATAAAAAATTTTAATAAAAAGATATTTTGAAAAAGATTTAATTTTTAAAATGACTTAACTAACAAGAAACTACAAGATAAGATTCTAGAAATTAAAGATTGAACCTTTCTTAACAAGAAAGTAACAAACTTCAAATTTTTGAATCAATCACATTAATTGTTAGCATATTTTCGAAAAAATGATAGAAAGATAAGAAAAATATTTTGAAAATATTTTGAAAAATAATTTTGAAATTTTCGAGAAATATAAAAAAATGAGAAAGATATGATTTTTGAAAAAGATTTTGAAAAGATAAGATTTTTAAAATTGAAAATTTGACTTGACTTGTAAGAAACAACTAATTTTGAAAATTTTTGACTAAGTCAACTCAAATTTTCGAAAATTATGAGAAAAATAAGGAAAAGATAATTTTTTTATTTTTGAATTTTTTTAATAATGAGAGAGAAAAACACAAAAATGACCCAAAACATGAAAATTTTGGATCAAAACACAAGATGCATACAAGAACACTATGAATGTCAAGATGAACACCAAGAACACTTTGAAGATCATGATGAACATCAAGAACATAATTTTGAAAAAAATTTTTATGCAAAGAAAACATGCAAGACACCAAACTTAGAAATCTTTAATGCATGGACTCTAACAAACGAAAAATGCATATGAAAAACAACAAACAACACAAAACAAGAAATCATCAAGATCAAACAAGAAGACTTGTCAAGAACAACTTGAAGATCATGAAGAACACTATGAATGCATGGAATTTTGAAAAAAGCAAGAAAATTTTTTTTTAAAGCATGCAATTGACACCAAACTTAAAAATTGACTCAAGACTCAAACAAGAAACACAAAATATTTTTGGTTTTTTATGATTTTATGAATTTTTTAGTATTTTTATTATTTTTTTTCGAAAATTATATTAAAAAAAACGAAAATAATAAAAAAAATATTTTTGAAAGATTTTAGAAAACTTTTTGAAAAGAAAATTACCTAATCTGAGCAACAAGATGAACCGTCAGTTGTCCATACTCGAACAATCCCCGGCAACGGCGCCAAAAACTTGGTGGACGAAATTGTGATCCTTATTCTTTAAGTTGCACTCCTTGTAAAATTATGGAATTTAAGAAATTGGCACGAGGGAACCATGGATCATTTGTGATCAATATTCTAACTATTTTGAGAGGCATCATTATTATGGCACTGGTTGAATTCACAACTCCGTTCAACTAACCAGCAAGTGTACTGGGTCGTCCAAGTAATAAACCTTACGTGAGTAAGGGTCGATCCCACAGAGATTGTTGGTATGAAGCAAGCTATGGTCACCTTGTAAATCTCAGTTAGGCAGATTAAATTGTTTATGGTTTCGAAAATTAATAAAAAAAGGAAATAATAAAAGGGATAGAATACTTATGCAGATTCATTGGTGGGAATTTCAGATAAGCATATGGAGATGCTGTATGGCTCAAGGACGCCTGCTTTCCTACTGCTTCAACTCAATCCTTCTTACTCCTTTCCATGGCAAGCTGTGTATAGGGGTTCACCATCAGCGGTGGCTACTTTCAATCCTCTCGGGAAAATGATCCTATGCGGCTGTCACTCGCACGGCTAATCGTCTGGAGGCATCACCCATGGTTGATGGCTACATCCCATCCTCGCAGTAAAAACTACGCTCACGCACTCTGTCACAGCACGGCTAATCACTGGTTGGTTCCTGCGCCTACTGGAATAGAATCCCTCGATTCTTTTGCGTCTGTCACTAACGCCCAGCACTTGCAAGTTTGAAGCACGTCACAGTCATTCATTACCAGAATCCTACTCGGAATACCACAGACAAGGTTAGACTTTCCGGATTCCCAGGATCCTACTCGGAATACCATAGACAAGGTGAGACTTTCCGGATCCTCATAAATGCCGCCATCTATCTAGCTTATACCACGAAGATTCTGTTGGGGAATCTAAGAGATACGCATTCAAGCTCGGTTGCATGTAGAACGGAAGTGGTTGTCAATCACGTGCGTTCATAAGTGAGAATGATAATGATCGTCACTTTCATCATTACATTCATCATGTTCTTGGGTACGAATGAATATCTTGGAATAAGAATAAGAGAGATTTGAATAAAAGAAGATAGAATTGCATTAATACTTGAGGTACAGCAGAGCTCCACACCCTTAATCTATGGTGTGCAGAAACTCCACCGTTGAGAATACATAAGTAAAAGGTTCAGGCATGGCCGAATGGCCAGCCCCCTAAAATGTGATCAATAGCCTCTTAGGATGAAGAATAAAACAAAACTGAGACCAAAGATGTCTAATACAATAGTAAATCATCCTATTTATAATAAACTAGCTCCTAGGGTTTACATGAGTAAGTAATTGATGCATAAGTCCACTTCCGGGGCCCACTTGGTATATGCTTGGGCTGAGCTTGATCAATCCACGAGTTGAGGCTTCTCTTGGAGTTGAACTCCGAGTTATGACGTGTTTTGGGCGTTCAACTCCGGATCATGACGTTTTTCTGGCGTTTAACTCCAGACAGCAGCATGTACTTGGCGTTCAACGCCAAGTTACGTCGTCAATTTCCGAATAAAGTATGGACTATTATATATTGCTGGAAAGCCCTGGATGTCTACTTTCCAACGCCGTTGAGAGCGCGCCAATTGGAGTTCTGTAGCTCCAGAAAATCCATTTCGAGTGCAGGGAGGTCAGATTCCAACAGCATCAGCAGTCCTTTTGTCAGCCTTTTTCAGAGTTTTGCTCAAGTCCCTCAATTTCAGCCAGAAATGAAATCACAGAAAAACACACAAACTCATAGTAAAGTCCAGAAATGTGAATTTAACATAAAAACTAATGAAAACATCCCTAAAAGTAGCTTGAACTTACTAAAAACTACCTAAAAACAATGCCAAAAAGCGTATAAATTATCCGCTCATCACCGAGCTGGGGGTATTTTTTCCATATGGCAGACTTCTTTGTAAATATCTACCAAGGATACGCTAAGAGGGGTGTAGTTATGATAGTTTTTGATTTTTTCTCCGGAGCGGTCTTCTTTTTTCTTGGATTCTTTATCTCGGTAGAAAGAACCGAACCTCGAGGCTTCGCCAAGTCGAGAATTTTCCTCCATGTTGATGTACTTCTGCACCCATTCTTGTACTTCGTCTAGGGATGTCGGATACCTCTTTGATATAGATTGGCTAAATGGTCCTTCGCGTAGGCCATTTATGAGGCCCGTGATGGCAGCTTCTGTTGGTAGACTTTGTATGTCCATGCATGTTTTGTTGAATCTTTCCATGTAGTTACGAAGACTCTCCCGATCTCCTTGCTTGATCCCTAGTAGGCTGGGTGCGTGTTTGGCTTTGTCCTTTTATATGGAAAATCGGGCCAGGAACTTTTTGGCCAAGTCGTCGAAACTCGAGATGGACTTTGGGGGTAGGTTATCGAACCATGTAATGGCTGTCTTGGTAAGAGTTGTTGGAAAGGCTTTGCAACGAACTGCATCTGAGGCATCAGTGAGGTACATTGTACTTCTGAAGTTGCTGAGATGGTGATTGGGGTCCGAGGTGCCGTCATATAGAGTCATATCCGGAAGTTTGAAATCTTTTGGGATTTTGGTCTTCATAATTTCCTTGGTGAATGGATCTTGATCTTTCTGAGAGTTATCCTCTGTGGAGGGTCGAGTAGCTTTAGTTTTGAGATCAGCTTCGAGTTTTATAAGCTTATCTTCTAATTCTCGGTGCCGCCTTATCTCCCGATGTAGATTTTCTTCTTTTTCACGTTGATGTTGGGCTTCTTTCTCAAGTTGCTCCAATCGATTTTGAAGTGCTTCTATCGCCCC
This sequence comes from Arachis stenosperma, assembly GCF_014773155.1. Taxonomy (NCBI): domain Eukaryota; kingdom Viridiplantae; phylum Streptophyta; class Magnoliopsida; order Fabales; family Fabaceae; genus Arachis; species Arachis stenosperma. Next base: position 99,247,322 of record NC_080381.1, read on the forward strand.
TGGATTTGATGAATTTTTGTCTCCATTGGATTCCGGAGTATTTTTAAATACAGCATCCGTGTTCTTGTGTGGCGTTCTATCTTCTAAACCTAAGTCGTGGTCGTTGTCATGGTTGTCCGCCATGGTATTGGGATGACTTCCAGGTTCCCCGGCAACGGCGCCAATGTTCCGAGGGTTACCTGAAACTATAGGTCGATCTCGGTCGAGATCTTCTGCGTTGGTCGAAGCTGATGTGTCTGGCGGGTATATAGTCGCCGGAGCTAGTGTGTCCGACTTGTAGCACTGAAAGTGCTGCTGATCCTTCGTCCCCGGAGGGAGGGGGGTACCTGTAAGGGACTCCATGCTTAAGTTAGCAAGGGTATTAAGCAGGTATTGAGTAGAATCAGAGTATGAGTTATACCTGGGTGCTCCAGTGTATTTATAATGGTGAGATGTGGCCTTCTGTGGATAAGATAAGTTAGTTATCTTATCTTATCTTTATCTTATCTTTAAGTGAGGTCATCTTATCTTTTAAGGGAACTGCCCTTCTCTCTGTAGGCTTGGGCTGCCTTGGGATTTGGGACATGTTCCTCTATTTGGGCCCTTCTTTGGGCTTTCTGGGGACTTGACCGAGCTCTTTGGAAAGAAGTCGGGTTGTCCTGACCTGAAGAGGTCGGTCGCTTTGTCTGTCGAACATCCCGGGTCGGTCATCTCGACCCAGGTTATGAACATTACCTTTCATCCTTGGCAACGTTAGTGGTAGCATTAGTAAGCCAACTTAGGCCACTAACATTGCCTCCTTCTTCCTTGACCCACGTTGGTGAGCCAACTTTGGCCACTAACATTGCCTCTCTTCTTGAATGGCGTTAACATTGGCGTTAGTGGGCTAACTTGGCCACTAATGCCAGCTTCCCCTTGTAGAGCCAACGTTAACCATGACGTTAGTGGGCTAATCATGGCCACTAATGCCACAGTCTCTACTTCTTCTCTGCCTCTCCTTTGCTTCTCCTTACCTATCATCAACCAAACAAATGCATCAAAGCTCTGCCATAATCACATGATAATGCACCATTCATTGCATCAAGTAATGCTTGCATCAATCTCATGAAAATATTTGTAATTAACAATGTTTGATTGAATCAAGACATGCATACATTACTCATCTAAATGCTTGCTTATTGCCTAAGAAAATGCATGAAACCATGTAAAAACTAATGAAAATGGCTTGTGAAACTGGCCAAAGATGCCAAGGCATCACAACACCAAACTTAAATCTTGCTTGTCCCTAAGCAAGCAGTAAAGCATAAGAAAAATGAATGAAAACAGAGAGAGATATAAGCCCTTATTGGAAGATATTCAATCCTGGTTCATGGGGTTTCATGCTTGATATCTTCGTAATTCATGAACTTATTGGTTTCCAAGTTACAACATCCCATTTAATACTAACTCTGGTGCTTTTATGAAACCTTTTTATTCTCTGATTCTTGGTTTGAACTTATTGCTTTTATTTTTCTTGCTAGAGGCTTATTCTTTTTATTGAAGCTTAGTGTTCTATGTTGAGGCAGCTCTTTAAAGTAAGCTTTCGGTCAACACTCCCGACCCAGTTGGTTCAAGGTGTTGGGTGTTGAAGCACCCCTCAGGACTTACTAACTCAAGCCTCTCCTCAACATATACACACCACAGGCACTTAACTTGCAATCAAATCCTCGAGATATTGATGCCCAGCACCTCTTTGGGTTACTAAGTGCTTTATAGTAAGGTTGCTCTTGATGACAATGGACTTTTGGTTGATAATCCCAGGTTAGTTAACCCAAGTTATCATGTGATAAAGCACTCCTTAGAACCTAATCATCCAAGCAAATCCTTATACAAAAGCACCACAGGCATATATCTTGAGGGTCAAGCCAGTGGTACCTAGCTTATTCATTTTTCTTCTTTTCTTATTAGCTAACGTTAGTGCTGGCGTTAGTAGGCTAACTTGGCCACTAACGCTAGCTTTTTTCTCTCTTTTTGCAAGGATCTTTTTATTCACAAAGGTTCCATACAATGCACACTAAGCCTAAACTTAAGGAAACACTCTACGCTTCACTTTATTTATGAACTTACTAAGTATTCAAGCATACACCATCACATAACCTTAGGATTTTTATTCTATCCTCTAACTATATTGGACCTTTACTCTTTCTCTGTTTCATAACATTCTCTTTTATTAAAGCATAGGGGACAAAGTATACAATTTAAGTAAGATGAAATGACATAGGCACTTAGAATAGCAAGCTAAAATGCCACAAAGAAAGCAAACAGAATGCAAATAACTTCAACCAAAAATAGACTCATGAACTAGAATTGGAGGCATGTTCTGTTTCATACATGCACTCCTTATTCAATGCTAAAAAAAGACCTCTACCACCTCTTACTCTTTGGCTTGCTTTTCCTTCTTCTTCTTCTTCTTCTTTTTCTCTTCTTCTTGGTTTTCATCCTGTGGGTTACTTGTATCTCCTTTCTCTTTGTGTTTCCCCTTTAACTTCTTCCAAAATCCAACCTTTTCCATTCTCTTTCTCACTGCCTCTTCATGGTGTAATGCTCTTCCTTCTTCCATTTCCTTCAGCTCCTCATAGACTTCATCATACTTTTGGATTATTGGGTGAAAATTGGGCATATATCCAACTATGTAATTGAGTGTATCCTGGGCATTCATGTCATAATTAGTTCTATTTATGTGCCTTCCTTCATAAATAGTATTGAATTCATTGAATTCTCTCATGTTGTCAATCTGGCGTTGGGTGAGCTCTTGCATTTGCTTCTCTAGATGGACTTGCCTTTCAGTTACTTGGTGAATGGATTGAAAAATTTGGGAGTAATGCTCTTTTTGTTGTTCTATTAATTGCATGTGCAACTCCTTTTGTTGATTCATTAGCTGGAATTGGAAGTGCCTTTGTTGTTCTTGGCTTTCCAAATACTGCCTTAATAGACCATCAATGGCTTCTTGAATTTGACTCATATCCAAGGTGGTTGGGGCTTGTTCTTCCTCTTGCTGTTCTTGTTCTTGCTGCTCTACTTCTTGTTGTTTCACCCTCCTCTTTCTTTGAGGTCGTCTCTG